>NC_057715.1:9289838-9293318 GCF_004010195.1 Chiloscyllium plagiosum
CCCAACTCACCTATTGTACTCTGTGCTACTTTCTCCCCACCCCCCCCCTCCTCTAGCTTATCTCTCCACGCTTCAGGCGCTCTGTCTTTATTCCTGATGAAGGGCTTTTGCCCGAAACGTCAATTTCGCTACTCCTTGGATGCTGCCTGAACTGCTGTGCTCTTCCAGCACCACTAATCCAGAATTATAAAAGTGACTGTCAGACAAGCCAGCTCCAGCAACACTATGGAGGGTCTCAGGAACTTACAGCAGATGGAGGATTTTTCCTGGCCCCACACCTATCATCTCAAACCTATCATCTCTGGCCTCCCTTGCCCATTCACTGATCTATCAATCCGGATTCCCTTTAGCAGTTGTGAACCTGCATGTGTGAAGCATTCATTTCCCTCTCCTCCTTTAGATCAACAAATGAGAAAAAAACAACTGGGCCACACTCTGTGCAGACACTGAGCTCCCTCTGTCATGCCCTTTCACCCACTCCTCCTCCAGCAAACTGCGAGCTGGGAAAACAAAGTCAGGCACATGTTCCCTTGGGTTTTGGAGGACCAGAATTTCTGCTCAATGGCAATCATCGTGAGCCAGGAGAAAGTGAGGACTGCAGATGCTGGAGAGTCAGAGTTGACGAAGCGTAGCGCTGGAAAAGGCAATTAGTTCAGGCAGCATCCGAGGAGTAAGGGAATCAACATTTCGAACAGGACCCTTCATCAGGACTCCTCTAACCTATTGTGAGCCCGCAACCCCAAAATCTTGTCCCATAACCCCTGTCTGGGGACAGGTGACCCCTGGGTGAGGATCAACCGTCCTGGAAGTAAAGCAGCTCAAGCTCATCCTGAAAGAATATCTGCAGTCCTCCTCAATGAGATCCAGCAACCTTCCAACAGCCCTGCAACAGTCACTGAAACACTGCTGTATAGCAGCATTAGGTTTGGCAAAGGCACATAGAAGACAGGAATAAAGCAAATGCCTTAGGATGATTAATGAACATTTATGTGCACGGCTTATTAATAGAGTTGATTTTGAATGTTTCTTTAGTGGTGTCTTTTCATTTAGCAGTGTGACCAAGCATCATGGTAGCGAGTGATAGAAAGATTCTACAATGTAGGACTTTTGTTGACAGGAGAATTGGGGTTGCATTTACTGCTAATCATAGAATGCCTGCAGTGTGGAAGCAGGCCATTCAGCCCACTGAGTCCACACCCACCTGCGAAGAGAATCCCGCCCAGACCCACTCCCTATCTTATCCCTGTAACCCTACATTTCCCATGGCTAATTTATCTAGCATGCACATCCCTGGACACTGTGGGTGATTTAGTGCAGCCAATCTACTTAACCTGCATATCTTTGAAAGAAAACCAGAGCACCTGGAGAAAACCTGCACAGACGCAGGGAGAATGTGTAAATTCCACACGGACAATCGTCAAAGGGCGGAATCAAACTCAGATCCCTGGTCCTGTAAGGCAGCCGTGCTGCCCAAATGCAGATGAATGCAGATTGAAATCAAACTGCGAGAGTCAAATCGCTGTTCCAAACTGACAGGCATCACAATCTGGCAACTTGGCATGTTTCCAAATGATACACCAGCTACTGCACTTAGGCCCACATAGAAGGTGTGTATGTTCTGAATGTGTACTGTTTTGAACAAAAAAAAATCAACAGCATCAAAAATATGTGCGCTGCGCAATCAAATTCTGTGGTGATAATGTTTTTAGCTGTGATATTGAAGACAGCAGGTTGGACTAAGATAATTGGAATACAGCATACTTTCTTCAGGTAATAGTTCAGAATCATGAACATTTATCCAAACAGGGTCTCAATTTATTTACATGACACCTCCAACACTGCAGCAATCCCTCAGTACTGCACTGAAATGAAAACCTGAGTTATGTACACAGACAATATTTTTATTTCATTATCAGTAAATGGTAAAATGTTGCTCTTTGTCCTGTTTTAGGGTCAAGGAAGATCAGGTGGAAACATAACTTTTTGATCAGAAGAAACTATACTTACTGTCCTGTTTCCTGAGCCAGAAACTCCTGAACACTATTAGGTTTTGGGGGCTTTGTGAGCACAACTATTTAATATATACCATTATTTGTAAACAAGTTCAGATAGTTTAACTGAGTTTGTTAAGAACCAGCAGTTCAGGTGCAATGCATTATTTATTTAGACAAAGAAAGGAAACTGATAATCCATGACCAAAGTTCCTGAATGTCTATTCAAATGGGAAAGCCATTTTGTAGACTTGAGGAATGTTACAGGATGAAAAAAAATGGATTTGGAATAAGTACTATTAAGGTTAGAATATTTAAAATTACGATTATGCATGAGATCATATTTTACTCACATTGACATCAATATGAGTGAGGATTAAATGCTCTGCTGATGCCTAATATTTAATTTTAACACCAAAATAGTGATTGGAACGAGGTCAGCTAGATGGACCTCAGAAAATATGAGTTCCTGGATTGGGGGTGTTAATCCGGTCCTTTTATGGAGTCCTGGCTGACAGTTAAAAACAGGCATATCTGGGTCTCTGTTCACTCTAGGAGCTGACCCTGAGCTAACTGGGTGTCATGTACTATGCATACTTTATTTACTATGTATAGACATTTGAATAGACATTCAGAAACTTTGGTCATGGATTATCAGTTTCCTTTCTTTGTCTAAATAAATAATGCATTGCACCTGAACTGCTGGTTCTTAACAAACTCAGTTAAACTATCTGAACTTGTTTACAAATAATGGTATGTAAATAAAGGGTGACTTGTGTTATGAAGGTGTAGAGGTGCACTGTACCTTTCAGAGATTTGAAAAGCCAGCAAGGGCTGACAAAGCACAGAGAGTCCTGAACAAAGTAAGGATTTAACACTTCAGAAATAAATAGCAGCAGATGAGTTGCCATGAAACAAAAACAAATTCAAATTCGGCCAATCAGTTTAAATTATGCCCCAAGATACCAAAATCCAATTAAATTTGAATTTAATATTTTGATATTGTTAAAACTAATGAAATGATCCAATGTTTTGGTTTATAAAAGCAGACATTTTTAACAGTTAGAAGATGAACTGCCAAGGACATCCACAAATAGGGCTGCCAGAGGAAGTGGTGGAGGCTAGTACAATTGCAACATTTAAAAGGCATCTGGATGGGGATATGAATAGGAATGCTATGGAGGGATATGTGCCGGGTGCTGGGAGATGCGACTGGATTAGGTTGGGATCTTTGTCAGCATGGACAAGTAGGACCGAAGGGTCTGTTTCTGTGCTGTACATCTCTATGATTCTATGACTCTAAATATAGACAAAAACAAGGACTGCAGATGCTGGAAACCAGAGTCTAGATTAGAGTGGTGCTGGAAAAGCACAGCAGGTCAGGCAACATCCAATGAGCAGGAAAATCAACGTTTCAGGCAAAAGCCCTTCATCAAGAATAGAGGCAGGGTGCCTGCAGAATGGAGAGATAAATGAGAGGGGGGTGGGG
>NC_057715.1:9293781-9314321 GCF_004010195.1 Chiloscyllium plagiosum
CTCCACCCTCTTCTCTGACCTATCACCTTCATCCCCACCCCCCATTCACCCATTGTACTCTTTGCTATCTACCTCCACCCTCCTCTCTGACCTATCACCTCCATCCCCATCCCCACCCCCCTCTCATTTATCTCTCCACTCTACAGGCACCCTGCCTCTATTCCTAAAGAAGGGCTTTTGTCGATTTTCATGCTCCTTGGATGCTGCCTGACCTGCTGTGCTTTTCCAGCACCACTCTAATCTAGACTCTAAATATAGACTGCTAGTTGAAGAGCTCTCTGTAGGATACCTGTCTGTAAGATGTTTGCGCAGTAGAACATCGAAACCAACATGGAGAAAATCTACAGAGAAAAATCTGCAATGGAGAATTGACAAAGCTGACCGGTTTTTGAAACATGATTTTTTTTGTAAATCTTAATCAGGATTTTTTTATTGGACTAATATTGTAGAGAGGGAGGTAAAAGATAGGTTGAAGAGAAAGGAGTTGCAAATAGTTGTTGGTTTTAATAGTCTCTGTTGGACTTAAAGAATAAAATTGTTAATTTTGACTTTAAATAGCGACCTCTGGGATAGTTCTTTGCCTCTTGAATTTTAACAGACTACGGTGCGAGGTGAACTTTTTCTGTGTGGCTGGTTTAAATTAGCAGAGGGGTTTACCCTATGTCGTAACTCTTGGTGACAACCTTTTGTAGAGTTATTTCAACCAAGGTCCTGATTTATTTTGCCTCAGTGCACAAAGATGGGCGACTTAACAGCTCTACAAAAGACATTTTAAAATGTCTACCCAAATTCTTCTTGCAGGGATAGAACTGGATTGGGTTAGATAATCCAGAAGGATTCCAATCTGTCAATGCTTTCACTTGGGCTTATATTTCAAATTTGATCCAAATAGAAGCTTGGCTGTCCCTTGAAATATGAGAGTACGAGAGTTGAATCCCCTAACAAAGGTCTTGATTTTGCCCAATGATGCTAAATGCCTTAAAAATGCCGAAATCACATAGAATTGCAGTTGCACACGTACTGAAAAACAGGCTGTATGTGCTGTACCAGAAACTCCTGAACACTGTTAGATTTTAGGGCCTTCATGAGTACAACTATTTAATATATGCCATTACTGTAAGCAATTTTCAGATAGTTTATTGAGCTTGTTAAGAACCAGCAATGCATTATTTAATTAGACAAAGAAAGGAAATTGATAATCCACGACCAAAAGAACACTTCACTGATCCCAGACTTGTTTTGGGAAATAGAGAAACGCAGGCAGTAAACCACTACAGGGAGAAAGTGAGGACTGCAGATTTTGGAGATCAGAGTCGAGAGTGTGGTGCCAGAAAAGCACAGCAGGTCAGGTAGCATCCGAGGAACAGGAGAATTGATGTTTTGGGCATATTCCTGATGAAGTACTTATGCCCGAAATGTTGATCCTCTTGCTCCTCGGATGCTGACCTGCTGTGCTTTTCCTGCACCACACTCTCGACAGTAAACTTTCACTACAGTTTGGGATAATGAGGTGTTCATCCTTGATGCTTTGCAATATTTGATGGTAACAGCCATAGATTCATTCCAGTGCAGACAGAGGTCACACCAACCCTCTGAAGATCATCCCACCCAATTGCCGTAACCCTCAAATTTATTCTGGACAATGCATCCAACCTGCACATCATTGGACTGTGCGAGGAAACCAGAGCATTTGGAGAAAATCCACGCAGACACAGGGAGAATGTGCAAACCTCACACGTCTCCCAAGGTTGGAATCAAATACAGGTCCCTGGCACTGTGAAGCAGAAGTGTTAACCACTGAGCCACTGTGCCATCCAATAGTTATTTATCTGAACTCCTAGTTTATCCCAAAAAAGGTGATGACTCATTCCTCTGAATCCTCCTCTCTAACTCACTTCTTATTTACCTATGTGGAGGTTGACCATCCCCACTGTCAATCACCTGTCTGGACCCATTTGACCAATAACCACAGGCTGCTGCTCATGACGTCAGGAGTGACCATTGTTCACTTCTCCACTTCTATTTTACAGTTAGGTGTTATTCCTTGTAGGACCAACGCATTCCAGTTCCCTAAACATTGAATTAAAAGCAAAGTAACACAGCATCTGATAAACCTTTGGCATCATTCCAATGGAACATCATGGACTTTGAACAACTTTTGATTCCTGTGTCCTTTTGGTTTCATTACCAATAGGTTTGTCTATATTTGTAAAAGTCTACTGGATCACAGTTTATTTGAGGTCTTCCTACACATGGCACATGAAATACAAAATCCTGAAAGAATTCAGCATTAAAGTGGACCCCAATTCCCACATGCCTCACCCCACCCTTTGCAGTCTTGTTTACTCAGCTCTCAGTGCATTGTAAAGTGCATATACAACCCTGAGTGTCAACATCCAACAGCAGCGTTTTGCTGGTCAGTCCAAAATTGTGTTATATTTAACTCCTCATTTCAATAGTTTCAGCCTGGCTTTCACACACTGATGTGAACTCTTACATTATGCAGCATACAGTGAAGTTCACTGCCATTCAGTCTGGCATGAGACCAATATAAAATAGCTATGACTCAGGGTACGGGGGAGGCCTTCATTTGACTCTCTAGTTGTAGTCTCACACATTATACAGTTTGACGGTTTAGTGCTTTCACCACATGTTTGAAAATTAGGTGCTTTTAGCACTTTTGGGTCATAGCTCTGGGAAATTTAAAATAGAATAATAACAAAGTGTTTGAAATTCCTGTCATTATAACTGCCCTACACTGTCTGTGCAATGAAAAAGCTGAATGCTGTTAAAAGCCACAAGGTATTATTTCTGTGATGTGCAGGCAATTAGTATGCCATACATGAATCAGAAGTACTCTCTACTAACCACCATTGTGATAAAAAAGTGTCTACTTGGTATGGAGAAAGGGTTCATCTGCCAAAATCTGGTCTTGATTTGACTCTCCATTTGAAATAATGGGAGGGGTAAGGACAATGATTCTTTTCAAACAGGAAGCATGCAAGCTTATAATGATGGTCTGTGGAAGAGCTGGAATAATTGGAGTCATATGAACACATTCGCTGTTGCAAATGTTTCTCTACGGTGCATTTTGGACCAGCTAGTGCACAACAGTATCCTTTCTATGCACTGAATCAATGTTTAAAAGTGTACATGTAAATATTCTAAGCATGTATACTGTACATGTTATGAAATGGTATTGCTCACTGAAAAATAAAACAATGAAAAAGTCATTTAACTTATAGTCAGCACCCTGGGGTGTGCGGGGTCTGAAAGTCTCACTATGCTAGAGGACCTTTTATAGGTTTGATATCCTTCACCAAGGAAACTATTCTTGCAAAAACACATGGTCAGTGCATTACCTTGAATATCCTTGAACTCTTGATCCTTTTTCATTGTTGTTATCCCGTAAGATCAACTGGAGGGTCTTTGATCTCATGATTTCCCTGCATGGACAATAGTTGTTCAATTGAAACCATTATTTTCTTTCATTTTTGCAGAATCTGGGTTTTCTGGTCCAGGCAATTTCTTTCTGATTATATCCTGAATCTGTGGACATTAATCATTGCAACTCAGTGTTGGCTTCCATGGAATTGTATTCAGTCCATCTCAATCTATGTAGGCAAATCTTTATTCTCACTCTGAAACATCTGTGCTGAAATATGTAAACTCTTGAACCTCCAGATTAGGTGAACATCTTCATTCACTCTCTGTCATTGTCTTACTGGTAAGTCAGCATGCTCACGTCCTCAGATCAAATGAAGAATTGCAGACGCTGAAGATCAGAAACAGAAATAGAAATTGCTGGAGAATCTCAGCAGGTCTGGCAGCATTTGTGGAAAAAATTGCAGGATTCAGTCCTGAAGAAGGGTCACTGGACTTGAAACATTACCTTTGCTTTGTCTCCACAGATGCTGCCAGACCTACTGGGTTTCTCTGGCAACTTCTGTTCATGTCCTCAGCTTAAGGATTGCTGCTTACTGCGCTATATCTTTGGTATTAATAATTCTTTAATTAAAATATTCCCCCTGAGTTTGTGTTCTCTTATCATCTGACATCAAATTCCAATCCACTATGAACTAGTTTGATAAATGGGCTCAACTGATTTGTACTGCTCATTCTTTTTCTCCGTGATTGCATCTCATCACAAATTATGTTAGCTTCTGTCACTTGCGTTTCTTCAGTGATGATAGGAATGTTCTCCAGTCCTGATAACGTTGTCTAATCACAGATTGCATAATAAGCTATGACATCTTCAATCTCTCTTGATAGCTCTGGCTATCGCACTGCTAGCCCAATCGTGGATTCACACTTGGTAATTCCTCAGTGTCCTCGATTACCCTCCTGAATGGAAAATAGCTAAACTAGACTTTCCTTATGCATTATTAGGTCACCTATGATTGCAAAATGCTGTTAGTGTGACAAGTGTGTGTTCTTGGCCAACTGACTGGATTTAGGTCTGGCCATCCTGCAGTATGTTTTGGGCAAATGGTAGCATGTTCTTTATCAGTCTGCTGCCCTGTTACTGTGTCCTACTTCTATATATCTTCTGGAAGTGACCTAAAGACCGAGAGGTATAATAATGTTTTTGTTTTAGTAGCCGGTCCTGCTGTGTGCTTGACACTGACTCTTAGTATTTGCTGTATGCTCTACTCTTCATATTGAATCATTAGATTTATTATATCTAATTAACCAAATGGATTCTGTTTAGGCTTTTAAATTGCATTTTTGTCATATTAATTGTGATGTTATCGGTGTTGCAACCTTGGTTTAAATTATCGCTATAGGCATTTGATTTCCTTTCTCTAGCTGTGCCTCACAGTATCTGCTGGTTATAACAGCAGTGCTTGGTTTGAGTTGTAGTTAACGTCTTTTAATTCTAACCTTCTCAGCAGGTTCTAGGCCATTAATTTAAAGGTTTTCTGTGTCCAACAGAGAAATTTTACATTACTGATGGAGCTCTGATGCCTATTCACTTCCTGAATGAACTTTAAATGAGGACTGCTCCTACAGATCCTCATTTCCAATTGGAATCTGTAATTGGTAGGTTTAGCTAGTTCATTGTTCACCCTGGCTTCAACATTTTCACAGCCATTCTTCAAGCCTTATAATCTTTGAAGTTGTAAATGTCCAATACTGCTCCTGGTCCACAAGTATTTTCCCCATTTTACCTTACTGTATTAAGCAATAGTGCCCACCACTGATACCGTGTGTATAATGAAACTAAATTGAATTCTCATCTGCAACACTATTCACTATGTTCTTTGGGCCCTTTGGGTCTAAGGGCCTATTTGGTTTTGAGAAGTCTATGAGCCTTAAGAAGGAAAGAGTCTTGTCTTAAACAAGATGCAGTTTATTGCATTATAGCAATCAGATAGACACTATTATGTTCGATATTGTTATGAAGAATAATGGGAGATATGTGGATATAGGTCTTCATTTGACATGATTCTAAAGCATTCTGCCTTTCTCCACCCAATTCCTGATGACATCATCAAATTGGCTAGAATGTAATGCACCCCTCAACATTAATTCTTTCAGAATCATAACCTTATACAAGATAGAGCAACAAGTATATTATAACAGTATTAGCACATTTCATTTCCAGTTGAATTAATGAAAACTAATACTTTAAATGGGATAATATCTAGAAGGGACAGGGGACAAAGAGCTTCCTCACATCAAGGATGTACTTTGGAAATCTATTACTTATAATTTCTGTGCCATTTGGAAACATTTCATGTGTCCTGGGTTTTTGTTTGTGAGGGGGACATGGAGTCACTGAAGAGCAGCAAGGAGGATGAGAGATTCCTGGATCATATGCTAGGAAGTTAAAGGGTATGAATGTATGTTGGTGGCCATCCAGGAGGAGGCTGCTAGTGCAAAGGAATGTGCAACATTCTCAAACAGATACAGGGCATTCTGCTATACCATGCATTTTGTCAATGAGAATTCACTGTAAAGCGATTGATGAATTGGGAACATTGTTTCTAAAGCATGAACTGTTAAAACATATGTTGGCTGTAAAATGATTACAGTGCCAACACTTTAAGTACAGATCCTAAAGTACGATTTTTTAATGCGGTTTTGTACAAGAGCACAACCAGTGTGTTATAGAAGAATTGACTGTAATTGTTAACAGAGGAGGCTCGGAGTGATGAGACCCTGAAAGAGCGCATTCTCAACTGTGCACTGGTAGACAGGAGTCAGTACAGAAGGGAACAGTAAAGTAGAGAAATGCAGGATATGACTTTCCCCTCCCTGAAGGTGATGATAAAGATGGCAAGTAGGGTAAATAATTAGGCAAGTTGGCTTCCTGGAGATACTGACCTTCTTTATGCCACCTCAGCAATTAGGTGCTGGCTGAGAAGGTCCCTTGTCCATCTTGAAATGTCTATGATTAAATAATGCCCTTAAGGAGTCAATTCTCAGCTACCTGGGGATCTCAAGTCACCACTGGCCCAATTACTATAAGAAAAATGGTTGATTTCCTCTGGGAATCCAGGGTGACCTTCTTGCTGAGTTGGACAGAACATTCAATTGCTCCAATCTGGGGGAAACTGGGGGCAGATGATACAGGGAAGTCACTGAAAGTCATCCTTGCCTCTAACCCCCAACACCCTTCCACCTTGCAATAGTTCCCAAAATACTTCCCTTCTTGAAGTTTGGTTCTCTCATGGATTCATGGCCTGGAGCTCCAGTGGTGATCTCTAAGACCCAGAAGTTGCTATCCTTTGACATTTGTTGGTAGCCTCAGGCAGATCGCGACTTCAGCAGCAAGGCAACTAATTGGACATGAAGCACAAAATAGGGTTGGGGGATGAATATCTAAATAGTTAAGGGTTAGAATGAAAGACTTGAAGGGAGGTAAGGCAAAAAGGTTGTAAACAATTAATCTAATAGCTACAGTGTACCATCAGTGATGTCGGATCATCAGTAACCATTGGGAAGATATTGGCCCTGTTTAGGCATGTCTTTGTTAACAGTGTAAATTGGACTTGTATGGTTGCTGGTCCTCATTTGTCAAAAGCATCCAGAATCCATCCACTGCTGCCCCAGCAATCTGTAGGTCAGATTAATTCTCCTTACCTTCTTATTTTTCTGTTCAATGTATTTGATACCAATGAATGTCACAACTTCTGGCTATGAAGATACCATTCATGATATCACTTCCACAGACTCTTGAGACTGCTTCTCTGCAGATATCTTGGGGACTCCAGCAATCAGTAAGATTTATCTGTCATTTCCAGTAGAAGAAGTTGAAGATTCTAAAGAATTAGATCCTCTTGGATATTTATAACAGGATTAAGGTTTATGGGAAATTCCTCCATAATGTTCTGAGCTTCAGCCTTGATTGTAGGTTGTGCATTAGAGTCAGGTTTTTCCTGGGCAATAGCTATGCTGGTGTTAAAGTCAGAAGTCACGCAACAGCAGGTGATGATCCTACAGGACAAATCTAATGGACTATAACATGGTGTTGTGTGACTTCTGACTTTGGCTACCCCGGTTCAACACCGGAACCTCCACACCGTGCTGGTGTTTGGGAAGGGCATTTGTATCAGTAGCACTTCATATTCTCCTGTTGTCCTTTTGAACTCTTTGGATATGCATTGTGCACATTTCATTCCATTGTGTAAACTCTTTTCTGTTGCTTGATATTGCTGTTATAGTGCCGTCTTCATGTTCTAGGCAATCTTGTTGTGAGACAGAGCATGCCTTTTCCTACGGTCATGCACAGATGCTCCAGGCTTCCATGCATAGCAATTGGCATCGACACATTGAGTATGGCATTAACTTCTTGTTCCAGAACTCGCTGTCACACATGGACCTCAGAGGTCTAAACAGCTGTAGAGAAAATTAAAGGGAACATTGCCTAGGTACGGAGTTTTTTCAAGGAAAATTAGTTCACAGTTTTTTGAATCAACTCGAATTTCTTCTGCAGTCAGCAAACAAAGAACATGTGAACGCTCGCATGCTTTGTGCTTAAAGAAAAACATTTTTTTTAGGAATGACATATAAAGCATAGGTGATTTCTCTCCCATTGTACCAAAATGTTGCATGCATCTGCCCTTGCATCTTGAGTGGAATATCCACTTCACTACAAATTCACTTTTTGGACCAAGGTTATGCTGAACCTACGGAAATCTCTGCTTCAGCCCTGAATAGAGTATTGCATCCAGTTTTGGCAGCATATCAGAAGAGTGAAGGGAAAGTTCTTGAGAGAGTACAGAGGAGATTGACCAGAATGCTTCCAGTGCCTAGATTTTGTTTTAGTTTACTTAACCAAAGATTGTCTTTGTATAAGTTATTCAAAAAGGTGACCTTTAAATCTGATGAAGGCTCTGAGGAAGGTACACCAGACCTGAAATGTTAACTCTGATTTCTCTTCACAGATGCAGTCAAACCTGTTAAACATTTCCAGCAACTTCTGTTTTTGTTTCTGATTTACATCATCTACAGTTCTTTCAGTTTTTATTTTTGAAACAATGCTCCTTATAAATATCAAACACGGGAAAAAAAGTTACAATTAAGTTTAAATGCTGGTGAAATTATTTAAAATGTAAGCCTGGATTTTGCACAGTACAGAATAATCACATGAAATACTTGTTTGTTGACATCAGCTTGCTTTATTTGCAGATTTAATCCTTCTAAAATAAAGCAGTCAGTGCATTCATTCAAATAACAATAACAACATTTAATTGATTGAGAAAAGGCTTTAGGACATTGTGATAAAATGTAAGGTATCTTGAATGCCTAATTTGAAGTTATTTCTTTTTTTTGTCTGAGTGAATACTTCTTTTGTACAAAATGATTCTATTTGTATCTATTAATGACTTAGTTTCAGGCATTGAGAGTCACATCCCCAAGCTCACTGATGATACAAAGATATTCAGCATGTTAGGTAAAATGGAAGCAGATGGAAGCATAAAATTACAAAGCAATATTAACATGTTAAGTAATGAGAGGCCAATTAATTTCAATATAGGAAAGTGTGAAGTCATCCACTTTGAAGACAAAATAGATAGCTCATTATACTTGCCCAATGTTGAAAACTTAAAAGCAGTGCAGGTCCAACCAAACAAAATGCTTCCTAAACCCAGATATTTCATGGATAGGCACAAATGAAACAATCAAAATAGTTGATAGAATGCTGATCTTTATATCTATGGCATTAGAATAAAAGGGATTAGAAGTCATGGTACAGTTGTGGTTTAAATTAAGAGGAGAGATAACATGAACTGGGATTGCAGACCCGAGAATTTAAAAGATTAAGGAGTGATTCAATTGAAGTTTTCAAGATAGTATGCAGAACAGATGGCATAGATAAAGAGAAACTATTTCCACTGTTAGCCAATGTAAGACTAGAGGGCACAGTCAAAAATTAGATCCAGGACTTTTAGCAAAAAAATTAAGGAACATTTCTATATATAAACGGGTGGTGAAAGTTTGAAACTCTCTTCTGCTGAATCAATTGTAAATCTGAGATTGTGAGATTTTAGGAGATTTGTTTTAAGGGATTTGCACCAAAGTCAGCTGTATTGAATTAGGTTGTAAATCAATTAAGCAGAACAGTTTTGAGTTCATAAATGGAAAATTTTAATAGTACTGAGCATGGCATCTTTCAGCCAAGTTACCAATATACTCAAACCACTGTTTCAATTACATTGAATTATGCAAACATACAGCACAGAATTAGGCCAATCAATGCAATCAGTCCATGTCAGCATTTCTGTTCCAGTCAAAACTCCCCAAATCCTTCCACATCTAACTATATCAACGTAGCTCTCCACTCTTTTTTTTTAAACTCATACCTTTATCGACTTCCTTTAAAACATATCTAACCTCAACTGTTCCCCAAGGTATTGAGCTCCCCATTCTGACCATTCTTTGGACAAAAAAAGTCTCTTCCCAAATAGCCTCTTACAATCCTTGGTGACTATCTCATTTTGATGCTTCTTCCCTAGATGTGGAAAACACTGGGAAAATGTTGACATGTAAATTGTGGGAGGGGCATGGGTGCATTTTGTCAAGTGTCAGTGTGAACAGGAAGAACCTGCAGACCTCTTCATTTGATGGAAATATGACTCTAACAATTTGGGAAACCCACATGGGACTGACTTGTCAGCAACTCAATCTTACAAAAAGACTAATTGACTGAGAACTTAACCCTGCGTCTGGCTTTAACTGTGAGTGTGTATTTCACCCAGACTGTGTAAAACTCATCAGTATCAAGACAAAGCACAACAGGGATTAATGAGGTCTGAGATTGACATCCTGGAAGACTCTTAAAGATGGAACTTTGATAGGTCTTCTTCGTTAATGTGAAAGGTTTTGCCTTATGTGATTTTTTTTAATTGTCTCCCTTGGGATGTGGATATTACTGGCATTTATTACACTTGCTGAACTTCTTAAATGACTTATAGGTCAATGCAGACAATAGTCCAGAGTCAATTATATTGCTATGGGTTTGGAATCATATGTAGACCAGACCAGGTAAAGATTTCTATTCCTTAAGGGGATCAATGAACTAAATGAGTTTTTATAGAGAAAGTGAGGACTGCAGATACTGGAGACCAGAGTCAAAGAGTGTGGCGCAGTAAAAGCATAGCAGGTCAGGCAGCATCCTAGATGCAGGAGAGTCGATGTTTTAGGCATAAACCCTTCATCAGGAGGGTGTTAATGACAGGCAATGACAGTTTCCTGGTCACTGATAATTAAGCTGGCTTTCCATTCTGGATTTCAGTCATCAAGCAAAAACTCCATCCACTGCTACAGCATTACACTTGGCCTCTCGGTCACTTGTCTAGTTATATTACCACAATGCCACTATCTCCCCAACTCTTCTGAAAAGTTGCTTTGGCAATGATTTTCAAGACTTTTGAGGTTATTTCTACTATCTTGGAATTTTGTTTTTCACTTTAGTCTGTATCTACCACACATGACCCGTCCCTGGTATACAGCAGTTGCTAATGCAGTTTTAGGTTTGGCTTCTGGGGAGTAACAGGAGAAGCAGTGTCAGGAACATTAACAGAAACTACAACAACAGAAGCAGCAGTTGCTTTCTCACCCATCTGCTGTTAAATAGGGCAGAGGTAGTGAGACCAAAACTCCAGTTAGCAGAAGGTAACTTAGCACAGGAAAGGTCATTGAATAGATCATCCAATTGTCCAACATGCAGTTCAAATGACTGGATATCCAGGAAGTGGGGAGTGAGGAAATGGTGGCAGGAATGATATTCTTCAGTGAGCGCAGATGTTCTGAATTTTGATCTGATTTATTATTCTCTCATGCAGCTAGGTACAGTGAAAAGTTTTGTTTTGCCTGCAGTACAGATCGATCATACCATACAAAGATCATAGGGTGATTGAACAGTGATGAATACAAGATTACAGCTGCATAGAAGGTGTACAAAAAGCAAGATCACGGTGGCACAGTGGTGGGGTGGCACGGGGGCACAGTGGTTAGCACTGCTGCCTCACAGCACCAGAGACCCGGGTTCAATTGACACCTCAGGTGACTCTCTGTGTGGAGTTTGCACATTCTCCCCGTGTCTGCGTGGGTTTCCTCCGGGTGCTCCGGTTTCCTCCCACAATCCAAAAATGTGCAGGTTAGGTGAATTGGCCAGGCTAAATTGTCCATAGTATTAGGTACAGGGGAATGAATCTGGGTGGGTTGCGCTTCGGCGGGTCAGTGTGGACTTGTTGAGCCGAAGGGCCTGTTTCCATGCTGTCAGTAATCTAATCTAAACATTAAATTTGAATTTGGAGAGGTTCATTGAGAAGCCTAATAACAAAGGGGAATATGCTGTTCTTGAACCTGTTGGTAAATGTGTTTAAGTTTTTGTATCTTTTGCCTAATGTAAGAGGTTGGATGAAATTATAATGATGGTGGGAGGGGTATTTGATGATGTTGACTGCCATTCAGAGGCAGGGGGGGTGGAGGGGGGGTGTAGATGAAGTAAGTGGGTGGAAGATTGGCTTGCCTGATGAAATGGAAAAAGTCTGCTGCATCCTGCACAATGTTGCACAGCAGTGAGGTCAAAAGCTGCAGGAAGAGGGAAGTGATGAGGACTCTGAATCATCCGAGGAGTAGGAGGACGAAAAAGAGGGGCTAACCTGATGTAAGCAGGGTTATTACAGCTGGTGTGCATGCCGTTACAACAGGCACAGCTCAGCTAATGTGAGGGTATGCACCCTTAAGGGATTTCAGTGGTGAAATCATTGGTCCTCTCCAACACCAGCCCAAACAGTCTCACTGCAAATTATTCTTTCACCTCAGTAACATCCTCTGCTCACCTTCTACAATTATCAGATCATTTTCCCCAGTGTTCATGGCCATGAGGCAGAGGAGAGGGAATGAGAGAAATGACTGGACAATGGAGACATTTCATGATGTTTGAACATTAAAAGTAGAATTCACACATTAACAAACAGTTAATCACTCTCATTGTTGTGGTTCTGTTCACTGAGCTGGGAATTTGTGTTGCAGATGTTTCGTCCCCTGTCTAGGTGAAGCGCTTCTGTGATGTTTCCTCCGGCATTTATAGTGGTTTGTCTCTGCCACTTCCGGTTGTCACACTATCCTTAGTAGCCACACACTCAGATGACAAGCAACATGAGTTCGACTGGGACAACATTACTATTATAGGACAAGCCAAACAGAGAACAGCCAGGGAATTCCTAGAGGCATGGCATTCATCCACAGATTCAATCAATAAGCACATCGACATAGATTTTTTTAGATTAGATTAGATTACTAACAGTGTGGAAACAGGCCCTTCGGCCCAACAAGTCCACACCGCCCCGCCGAAGCGCAACCCACCCATACCCCTACATGTACCCCTTACCTAACACTACGGGCAATTTAGCCTGGACCCAATATATTGGCCACTGCAGTGGACAGCTGGAACTGACAACCGGAAGCGGCAGAGACAAACCACTATAAATGCCGGAGGAAACATGACAGAAGCACTTCACAGGAGGCTCCCAAGCACTGAGGATGTCACCTAGAGAGGGGACGAAACGTTGCACACAAATTCCCAGCTCGGCGAACACAACCACAACGAGCACCCAAGCTACAAATCTTCTCCCAAACTTTGAATCACTCTCATAAGCTGCAAACCCATTCTCTTCCTTTCTCTTAATAATTCCATGAATTCAGTCATGCCAAAATCAGGCTCTTTGTTCCCCTAATCTAATTGCTGAGTTCCTCATGGCAGATTTCCCCAAGGCTAAGAAAGCAATGAAGACTCTACTGAAGACCACCCCACCTGTATCTATACTAGGGACAATCTCAGCTCCAGGATGTGAGACCAGCATTTAGGGTTGCAACGGGAGATCCCAAAGACTGTCTATTCTCAATAAGCCACAAGTCAGGAGCTTAAAGGAATACTCTCCACTTGTGTGAAAATACTTGAGACACTTTATGCCACCCAGAAAAAAGCAAATTATTTGGTCTTGCACTCCATTCAGCAACTTAACCATATACTTCCATTACCATTGGAAAAAACTCATCAAAGATGTTTCAGCACCACCCATCTTCCAAATCTACAACCCCTTGCAGCTTAAAAGACAAAGGAAGAACATGCACAGCATAACCAGTTTCTTGAGTTTTACCTGCAAGCCTCATACCATTCTGACTTGGAGTGGCATGGTAGCTCAGTGATTAGCACTGCTGCCTCACAGAGCCCAGAATCCAGGTTCAATTCCACCCTCTGCAGACTGTATGCATGTGTGGAGTTTGCACATTCTCCCTGTGTCTGTGTGAGTTTCCTCCTACAGTCTAAAGGTGTGCAAGTTATGTGGATTGGTCGTGGATAATGCAGGATTACAGAGATGGGGTGGGTCTGGTGGGCTGCTCTTCAGAGGGTTGGTGTGGATTCAATGGGCTGAATGGCCTGCTTCCACACTGTAGGGATTTTATGGTTCTATATCATCAATCCTTCAATGTTGCTGGGTCAAAAAAATGGAACTCCCTTCCTCACATTGCAGTCTTTGCACTAAATGGACTGCATTCGTCCAAAAGGGTGACTCATAAGACCATAAGCCATAGGAGCAGAATTAGGCTATTCAGCCCATCGGATATGCATCCGCCATTCAATCATGGCTGATTAGCTTCTCAACTCAATTTTTCTGCCTTCTTCTTGTAACACTTGATCCCGTTATTAATCAAGAAACTATCTATCTCTGTCTTAAATATACTTAATGATTTGGCCTCCACAGTCTTCTGCAGGAATGAGTTCCACAGATTAATTACCTTTTGGCTGAAGAAATTCCTCCTGATCTCAGTTCTAAAGGATCATCCTTTCACTGTGAGATTGTGCCTTCAGGTTCTAGTCTCTCCTCCTAGTGGAAACATCTTCTCCATATCCACTCTATCCAGGCCTCTCAGTATTCTGTAAGTTTCAATTAAATCCCCCCCCTCATCCTTCTAAACTTCATTGAGTCCAAACCCAGAGAACTCAACCATTCATCATATGACAAACTCTTCACATCCAGATAATACTTGTAAACCTCCTCTGGATCCTTCCAACACTAAAATGTCCTTCTTCAGATATCAGGCCCAAAACTGTTCACAATATTCCAAAGGCGGTCTGACCAAAGCCTTATAAAGTCTCAGCAGTACATCTCAGCTCTAATATTCTAGCTCTCTTAAAATAAATGTTACTGCCCCTTTCTCTGCAGTAATTAAAAATGGGCAACAAATATTGGAAAATCCAGAGATTTTCACATCTCGTAGAAGACTATAAGTCATCTTAAAGTCACAGATGACCACTTTTCAAATTCTGGTAGCATCTGGTCAATACCATGCACTTTTTAGTTCTTTGAAATTTAATCCTATCACCGTGTATCTGGGAGATCCATCTTTCACTCTCCGATGTCCATGGATTTAGTTGATGTGCTGATCTCCTTCACCTTCTCCTCTGGAGCAATTTGGAGTTAAGACTAGAGTACCATCCCTGGTTCCATTCCTCTCTCTCTGGAGTTCTGTGCTCTCTTCTCTAGCAAGGACGGAAAGCGGAGCATGATGAGTGTGTGAATTGGGATGCTTTGCAAATAGAGAACGTCAACATTTTTGGATAGTGACTTTAATGAATGGATAAGAATAGTAAGAAGATGAAAATTAGTCCAGGTGTAGTTCCTTAGTGGAGAATTTAAGAAGGTGCTTCAGTAGAGAGGAATGTATGGAACAGAAGATACATTGCTTTGAGAAGTTCTGAGAAACAGAAAGCTGGAGAAATCCAAGTGAAGAGTTTGGCCCATATATCTGGCCCATGTCTCACATGCCCTGGGGAGGTCATTAAAACTCATGTTCATGAGTGAGATCCAATACCCCTGCTCACCTCCTCAGAAAGCTGAGACCATGCTTACATAGCCTGAGTGATCAGGGTCATTTCCCCATCCACTGGAAATAATATTTTCCTGCAGAACTTGCTATCCACAGCACTGTCTCCAGAGTCCTTTCAGAGAATGAGTCCAAGATTCCAACATTGTATTTCAATCTTGCCTCGGTCTTGTCTGTAGATTGGATCCATTCTGACTCCTATAAGGGATTCCTTTAATCAGTCAAACTCAGATAGTCAGGTACAAGATCATAAACAGAAATTGCTGTAAAAGCTCAGCAGATCTGGCATCATCTGTGGAGAGAAACAAAAGTTAACGTTTCAGGTTGAGTGACCTTTCTTCGGAACTGAGCGATGCTTGCATTGGTGGCTCAGTGGTGGAATTCTTGCCTGCCATGTGGGAGACCTGGTTTTGATACCTAACAAATTTATGGTGCTCCTTTTCATCCCTCAGTTCTGAGGAAGGGTCACTTGATGCGAAACGTTCACTCTGATTTCTCTCTGCCGAACCTGCTGAGCTTTTCCAGCAATTCTTGCTTCTGTTTCTGATTTACAATATCAGCATTCCTTTCAGTTTTATTTAGATACAAGATCATGCCTTCTTTCTCCAATTGTTCAGGAAACTTCGGGGCAGGTTGGTAAAGCTGTGACTTATGAGACCATTCATGCTGTGATTATGTTACCTGTGTTCATTGAGATCTGATATAAGTGTATGGATACTCACTGCACAAAAATAGGCATGTTCTTGACATGTCTTTGGTTGAACAACCTGCCAAAATTCAGGTTTGAGGAATAGGCAAACAGGTAAGACTACAGATGACAGCCATATAAATGTACATCAGTGAGGAGTCCCCGAGGTACATTTTCAGTCTTTTTAACGGGATTCTGTAAAACTGACATTGCAAGTTGGGCACCTTGAATCGAAACGATGGAAATGTAAGTCACAACTCCTGAATGGGCAGCCAATCCACAGAACTGGTTTTAATGCAGGCTGGTTAATTGATGAAATAATTGGAACCTATGGACTCTATTTCAATGACCAGCAGGAGAATGGCTTTTACATATCAGCCTGCCATGAACAAATTGATGAAACAAGACATGATTTTCACCTGTAGGCCATACTGCTATGTGCTTTTAATGCTTTTATAGTTTGCTGTGTAAAACACATCAGAAATTTGGTTCTAAGGCAAGGACACGCGACTGGAATGTTAAACTCTGCTGTCTCTCCATAGGTGCTGCCAAACCTGCTGAGCTTTTCCAGCAATTTCTACTTTTGTCTCAGAAATTTACCTCATAACATTGGCATTATTTCATCATCTGGGTATCTATTGGCTGAAAAGTTGGACTGAAACATCTTTTTTGGCAAAGTTTCAAAGGTAAGAGTCAAGATTAGAGTGGTGCTGGAAAAGCACAGCAGATCAGGCAGCATCCAAGGAGCAGGAAAATCTACATTTCAGGCAAAAAAGCCCTTCATCGGGATTCCTTATGACCGAAACGTCGATTTTCCTGCTCCTCGGATGCTGCCTGACCTTCTGTGCTTTTCCAGCACTACTCTAATCTTGACTCTACTCTCCAGCATCTGCAGTCCTCACTTTTGCCTCGGGAAGATAAGAGTCAGGTGGTTGAAAAACATAGATTTGAAGGTGTATTTTACAGACAGAAAATGTGTGTCTCTACATTTAGTGCAAAGGCTTGGTGAGGCTGCTTTTGACTGTCTCCATTCATATCTGTTCAGTCATAGGTAGATAACTATCTGCAATATTTTACTCTCTCTACTCCTTTACCTCTGAAGTCCTCCAACGATCTATACTCAATCCTTCTATTTCTTGTCTATGTGCTACTCCTCTGAGTCATAATGCATAAATGCAATGTCATGCTGCACATTTGTGCCTATGGCTGGGAGTTCTATCTCATTATCCTCTGCTCATGCCTCTGATTGCCAACTGAATGTTGTGAGTTATTCGCAGGTTTGAATTAGTTTACTGAAATCCCTGACTGAAGCACACTTACATTAAGAATGAATGGAACACTGTGAATCCACATTTTTAAATACAACACTCAGGAGAGAAATTTAAATCTAAACGTATTCGATTAGATTAGATTAGATTACAGTGTGGAAACAGGCCCTTCGGCCCAACAAGTCCACACCGACCCGCCGAAGCGAAACCCACCCATACCCCTACATTTACCCCTTACCTAACACTACGGGCAATTTAGTATGGCCAATTCACCTAATCTGCACATCTTTGTGACTGTGGGAGGAAACCGGAGCACCCGGAGGAAACCCACGCAGACACGGGGAGAACGTGCAAACTCCACACAGTCAGTCGCCTGAGTCGGGAATTGAACCCGGGTCTCTGGCGCTGCGAGGCAGCAGTGCTAACCACTGTGCCACCGTGCCGCCCACTAATTCCTATTATCATAAACCAGATGAGCAAAAGGATCTGATCCAAAGCCTTAAACTTCCAATTTAAGGACAGATATTTGTCAATTATTTAGTTTTGCTCCTGGCTGTAAATTGAATTTTATAATCTGAACTAGAAGGACACTTTGAGGGCTGTTTGTAACAGGTTTATAATATCCAATAGATACTTCACCCAGAAAATAATCACCAACTCGGGACTAATAACATCATTTAAGCCAATTGTCAGGGATAGATACAATTAACTTAAGTAACGGTATATTCTGACATTTCCAAACACTGGTTCTAGTTGCTACATAAGACATATGTAAGACAAGCTTTATTACACTAACTTGACTTCAGATACTTAATGGCTATTTTGTATTATAGAGCAGTTTTTTCCAAAAAAGGAACATTTAAAGTATAAAGATATGTTATAAACACCTTTAAGCAAATCAAATGGATTTCTTTCAACTTTACTGTCTTATGCCGAAGTGTGAGAAAAGAACCTACTCAACCCGAGGTCATGTGAATATATTATTCTGAATGAACAGCAGAAAAAGTTACAATTCTAGTATACTGCATATTTTTTCTCCATGGTAACATATAAAGTAATGTGCAACAGCGGGAATATTACTTAAGAAACTGCATTGTATAAAAGGAAGAAGACTCTTGCTTGGTATTCCTTTGAGGACAGAAGGTTGAGTGATGATCTAATTGAAGGACTTAAAATGATTCAGCAGAGAATTTCAATGATAACTGTTTCCTTTGGTGGGGGAGTCCAGACCCAGTGGATATATAACTAATGCTTTTTTATTGTTCTGTAAGCGCATTGAGGGATATGGAACAAAAGGTAGCAAATGGCTTTGTGGTACAGATCGGCTATGATCTAATTGTTTCGAAGAGGTGCATGGTAAATGTTCCCAGACAACATACTTCAGGCTTCTGATAAAACTGAATTCAGGATCTGATATGGGAGAAAAAAGAAGAAAGCGCACAAGGGAACAAAGAAGTTCTGGAATAATCTCTTACCATCCTTTAATAAATTCTCATTTTACATCAGTGTCCTTTTGAAGTAAAGTGCCTGACGTACTGTGTTAAATTTCATTTGGACTATACTGTATTCTAAAGGTTATATTTTTAAAGGTAAGAAACAGTTCCAGCACTTGTTGTCAGGAGCTCTGTTTATAGTGATTGTGTGGCAGAGAGGTGTTGTCACAATGCCCACAGTGCCATCTCTGGACTGCACTCTTTTGAATCCCAACTCCTCATTGAACTACAGGCTGGGTGATCATTGTGCCTTATGGCCTAGGGTGATTTGGTGTCTGTTCTCTGGCTGTCTGAGGGTTTAAAGGCCCCCAACATGCAGAGGCCTGTTCTGTCATCATAGCAAATTGAGGCACTGACGTCATTGGCAGAGGGATGAAGAGCCGCTGTCCATAGCTGGAGCATCCTGAGAGGAACTTCCAAAATGTGAAAAGTAGTTGCTCCTGCCCCTCTGCAAAATTGCCTCTCCAAGCTGACCCAAGCTGGATAAGTTGCTGGTACAGATGTAAGGTTGCTTCATCACCTCTCGGCTTCCCACAACGTTATTGAGTTCCATGGGCAAGGTGATAGTATGTTGATTTGTTCTTCTCTCGGTCATCCACCAACACATTTACCAACCTAAAATGGTATGAAAATTTCCAATCTTGCGATGAGCAAGTCATGTGCACAAATGAAAGCAAAAAGGCACCAGTTATGATTTGGATGACCCCTTCACTGTCCAGGACTAGGATGTAGATAGCATCTGGAACCCTGATCTTCACGCAAGCAAGTCCTGCTTAAGCTGCAGGACTTGCCCCTTTCCTGGCAGTCCCAGTGGCTCATCATCTGGCAGGGACTCAGATAGACTGGACGTTTCACGCTTCTCTAAGTATCATTGTATGTGGCAGGCAGAGCTTCCAACAACTCGCCAGGTGAATGTATGATGCTCTTATCAGATTGTGACCTCTCACCTAAATGGCAATGAATATCCACCGACATGAGAGCATCAGTGTTGCTAGAGGTTGCAGGACAATGGTCAGTCTCCTGGCCATTAATTAACTGGCCAGCAAGAGATGGGTGGTCAATGCCAGTGTCATGGTGTCCAGGCCATAGGCGCGCTTTGCACATAAAGTCCCAGCTCATATTTCCTTTGCAGGGGAATCTAGAACTTGGTTGGTGTAGTTTCAGCTTTAGGGTTGATGATTTGATATGCAAGTGAGAAGGAACTTCTTCATTCAAACAGTTACAAATCTTTGGAAATCTTGATATCAAAGAAATGTGGAGGCTGAAGATTAATGTAGACAGAGTTTGAGCTCCAGAGGAATCAGGTATTATGGGAGATACATAGGAAAATGATTTGAGGACAAGATCAAATCGATCATAATTTTATTGAAAGGCTCAATGGGCAGTTTGGAATTCCCCTCCTCCTATTTATCATATAACAGCTGCTGCATCTCTGGAAGACCTTGATTCCCTGTGTAATAGCATCTCCAGACCTACCCCCTCTGAGGATGACTCCAGACCTACCCCTCTCTGAGGATGAACTCCAGACCTACACCTCTCTGAGGATGAACTCCAGACCTACCCCTCTCTGAGGATGAAATCACCACGCCCAACCCCGCCCCCACGCCGATCCCCGTCCCCGCCCCCAGACCTAATCCCGCCCCCACACCCACCTCCAGCCCCACACCAGGTCCTAGCTCCCAGCCCTGCCATGTTTTCACTATCCCTCAAGACCTACCCCTCTCTGAGGATGAACTCCAGACCTAC
>NC_057715.1:9314856-9319335 GCF_004010195.1 Chiloscyllium plagiosum
TCGGCCGGGGCAGTCAGGTTTGTGGATTTTGGGCAGGAGGTAGAAACGGGCGGTGCGGGGTTGTGGGACTATGAGGTTGGAGGCGGTGGATGGGAGATCCCCCGAGGTGATGAGGTTATGGACGGTCTGGACCCTCACCTTGACCTCTTTCCACCTATCACATTTCCGACGCCCCTCCCCCAAGTCCCTCCTCCCTACCTTTTATCTTAGCCTGCTGGACAAACTTTCCTCATTCCTGAAGAAGGGCTTATGCCCGAAACGTCGATTCTCCTGTTCCCTGGATGCTGCCTGACCTGCTGCGCTTTTCCAGCAACACATTTCCAGCTAATAGCATCTCTGAACAAGTTGATGAGAAAATGAGAAGGTCTTGGAAAAGCTTGTTATTGTGCAGCAGGGCTCTTGTGGCACAGTGATAATGACACTTTCTCTGGACCAGGAGACCCAATTCAGTCTTATCTACTCAAGTCATAACATCTCTTAAAAGATTGATTGGAAAATATCCTGAAAAAGTCATGTTAAAGTTGCATTAGCTTTACTAAATCTGATGATATCACATATAATCTGAGATTGAGATTGGAGTGCTACACTAATGTTCAATGGGAAGAAACTCATTCTATATAGCACCAAAATGACCCACTAATTTGGCCTGACTATAAAGGTATTCTGTACTTACTGCTATCATAGAATAAGCCATTTCACTAACTAAGACAAGTCATAGAGTCCTACAGCAGGGAGACAGGCCCTTTGGCCCAAACTGGTCCATGCTGACCAAAATGTCCACTTACGCTACACCATTTCCCTGCCCATATCCTTCCAAACCTTTCCTATCCATGTATTTGTCCAAATGCCTTTTAAATGTTGTTAATGTACCCACCTCAAGAACTTCTGCCAGAAGCGCATTCCATATGTGTACTACCCTCTGTGTAAAAACAAATGTTGCCCCCTCAGGTTCTCTTTTATTCTTTCCCCTCTAACCTTAAACTGGTGCTGTCTAGTCCTCAGTCTCCCAAACCTGGGAAAAAAGACAAGTGATTGCACTGTGTGGTTCATCATATGCTTTACCACTGACAACTAGAAAGGCTCTAGATACGTGTAGACAAAGGTCAATTGTTGGCAGCCTACTACCTCAAAACTTACAATGTGCTGACAGTGGTTGGCAAGTGCCATAAGATCAACTAGGAGAAAGCGAGGACTGCAGATGCTGGAGATCAGAGCTGAAAAATGTGTTGCTGGAAAAGTGCAGCAGGTCAGGCAGCATCCAAGGAGCAGGAGAATTCCTGAAGAAGGGCTGATGCCCGAAACGTCGATTCTCCTGCTCCTTGGATGCTGCCTGACCTGCTGCACTTTTCCAGCAACACATTTTTCAGCAAGTGCCATAAGATGCCAACAGTGACGAGCATATTAAATGCCACGCTATTGGCTGAACTGGCCTGATTAACCTACATGTAGCAACAGTTTCTGAATAGCATCTAAAAGATTGAACTTTCTAACATATCAAACATTTGATAGTCATAAATCACATTTTTTTTCTTAACCTTGTTCAAGTATTTCTCTTCAGCACATAGGCACACAGGAGATAGGCAAACAACAACATGTCTGAAGTCATGAGCTAGGATTGGCAAAGGTGGAAGAAAAAGAAAAGAATAATGCGCAATAGTTTTAATTGAGAGAATACAGAATTAGATGTCATGTGAGTGTAGCTTCTTTGAAATGCTGATGTAAAAAAATCATCCATGTACTTAAAAAGAGGGCAGAGTGGTAGATGTGATCAATATGGACTTCAGTAAGGCGTTCGACAAGGTTCCCTATGGGAGATTGATTAGCAAGGTTAGATCTCATGGAATACAGGGAGAAACTCGCCATTTGGATACAGAACTGGCTCAAAGGTAGAAGACAGAGGATGGTGGTGGAGGGTTGTTTTTTCAGACTGGAGACCTGTGACTGGTGGAGTGCCACAAGGATCGGTGCTGGGTCCTCTACTTTTTGTCATTTACATACATGATTTGGATGTGAGCATAAGAGGTACAGTTAGTAAGTCTGCAGATGACACCAAAATTGGAGGTGTAGTGGACAGCGAAGAGGGTTACCTCAGCTTACAACAGGATCTGGACCTGATGGGCCAATGGGCTGAGAAGTGGCAGTTGGGATTTAATTCAGATAAATGCGAGGCGCTGCATTTTGGGAAAGCAAATCTTAGCAGGGCTTATACACTTAATGGTAAGGTCCTCGGGAGTGCTGCTGAACAAAGATACCTTGGAGTGCAGGTTCATAGCTCCTTGAAAGTGGAGTCGCAGGTAGATAGAATAGTGAAGAAGGCGTTTGGTATACTTTCCTTTATTGGTCAGAGTATTGAGTACAAGAGTTGGGAGGTCATGTTGTGGCTGTACAGGACATTGGTTAGGCCACTGTTGGAATATTGCATGCAATTCTGGTCTCCTTCCTATCAGAAAGATGTTGTGAAACTTGAAAGGGTTCAGAAAAGATTTACAAGGATGTTGCCAGGGTTGGAGGATCTGAGCTACAAGGAGAGGCTGAACAGGCTGGGGCTGTTTTCCCTGGAGCGTTGACGGCTAAGGGGTGACCTTATAGAGGTTTACAAAATTATGAGGGGCATGGATAGGATAAACAGGCAAAGTCTTTTCCCTGGTGCCGGGGAGTCCAGAACTAGAGGGAATAGGTTTATGGTGAGAGGGGAAAGATATAAAAGAGACCCAAGGGGCAACTTTTTCACACAGAGGGTGGTGTGTGTATGGAATGAGCTGCCAGAGGATGTGGTGGAGGCTGGTACGACTGCAACATTTAAGAGGCATTTGGATGGGTATATGAATAGGAAGGGTTTGGAGGGATATGAGCCGGTTGCTGGCAGGTGGGACTAGATTGGGTTGGGATATCTGGTCGGCGTGGATGGATTGGACTGAAGGGTCTGTTTCCATGCTGTACATCTCTATGACTCTATAAGGACAGATGTCTGGTATCACAGGATATTGTGAGACATAACGAGTGGGTGAGAAAGTGGAGTTGAAGATCAAGATTAGCTGTGACCATATTGTTTGGCTGAGCAGATTGTACAGAGCAGATTATACAAACTGTATGGTCTTTTCCTGCTCCTATTTCTTATATATTCTTTTCTTTACACAACATTCAATTTCCTCTCAGTTATTCATTTTACTGCACTCCACTACGAAGGCAAGTTCTTTGTTTAGAGAACATTAGTTAGGCCACACTTGAAATATTGCATACAGTTCTGGGAAACCACACTATCAGAAAGATGTGGATGTTTTAGAGAGTGTACAGAAAAGATTTAACAGGATATTGCTTGGTTTGGGGAATTTTGACTATGAAGAAAGGTTAGATAGACTGGGTTTGTTTCCACTGAAGTGCAGGAGGTTGAGGGGTGACCTAACCTAAGTTCATAAGATTGTGAATGACATGGGTAGAATGGAAAGTATGAGGTTTTTTTGGTAGAGTGGAAGGTTCAATAATTAGGGGACCCATATTTTGGGTGGGGTGGTGGGGAATGTTCGAAAAAGATGTACAAGGCAGGTGTTTCACACAAAGGGTGGTCAGTGCCTGGAACACACTGCCAGAGGAGGTGATAGCAGCAGACACAATAGCAGCATTCAAAAATGACCTGGATGAATACGTGAATAAGAAGGGAATGGAGGGTTACAGATCCTGTAAGTGAAGACTGTTTTAGTATGAAAGGTGAAATTGTGTTAGTGCAGGCTTAGAGGGCTGAAAGGCCTGTTCCAGTGTTGTATTATTCTTTGTTCTTGTTCTTTGTGCTTGTGATACATGGGTATTGGATCCAAAGTGCATATTGGTTCACCAGTCTTCAGGATAAAAGTCAACTTACGTCCAATTGGAATAAACGTCATGTGCATAATTCAACAACAGGACATGAGGCAGTGTGCTTATGTCAAGTAATGAAAGCAGATAAGTTAATTGGCAATCAATAAAAATTACAAATGTTTATGAAAGAGGCTAAGAGTCTTGTTTATTGATAGTTTCATGAACTAGTTTAACCTGCAGGTCATCACTGCAACAATCTTAAGTCGGTTTTTT
Organism: Chiloscyllium plagiosum; assembly: GCF_004010195.1. Lineage (NCBI taxonomy): Eukaryota > Metazoa > Chordata > Chondrichthyes > Orectolobiformes > Hemiscylliidae > Chiloscyllium > Chiloscyllium plagiosum. The sequence continues at coordinate 9,318,922 of NC_057715.1, forward strand.
TTCTATTTTATACTTTTTAATCAATGAAAGGTTCTAGGTAATTCAATCAGATGGGAGTGTAACATTAATAGCCCACTTTTGCTACAGTAGTACAAACTAGGGTCACTTAGAAATGTATGATTTATGTTTGAAAAGTATTAATCAAATATTATCCTGTTTGTCAAAGTTCTTTAAATGTCGTGACAAAATGATACCCATTGGGATGTCTCCACTTTGGATAGAACATGGAGCTCAGAAACACATATCACAAAATGGAAATTAGAGATCCGGGTAATGGTACAAAACTGTGTGAGAGTGTGCATATTTACACTGCATAAGGAATCACATAACATAATGATGAAATGAACTGCTCCATATATGTACGAAGGAGCACTATCGACACCCTTTCTCCCCCAGCACTTCACCCCCACCACC
>NC_057715.1:9319413-9324007 GCF_004010195.1 Chiloscyllium plagiosum
AGATGTTACCCCCTCCACACTTCATGGTAGACAAACAGGAGGCCGAAAGAACTCAGCAAGCCAGGCAGCATCAGCTTGCTGTGTTCTTCCAGCCTGCTGCTTGTCTACCTTAGACCCCAGCATCTGCAGCCTTTTTGTCTCCTTCCACACTTCACATCAGCTCTGATGAAGTATCATCTAGACTCAAAATTTTATCTTGCTATCTCTCTATAGGTGCTGCCTGACCTGCTATGATTTCCAGCATTTTTTTGTTTTCAGTCCATGTCTATACGATTCTGGCAAAACAGAAAGGTAATGGTTAAGTTGTCATAGTCCTAACCATACTATAAGACTGTGATAGGGTCACCATATAGTAGATGAGGCGAGAGTTTGAGAAAGGTAGTCCTTCAAGGTTTCCTCAGCCAGTGTAGGAATTGAACCCACGCTATTAGCATCACTCTCCATCAAAAGCCAATTGAACTAAACTGACCCTGAACATATCATTGATCAGTTCAACTCATTGATATTTCACGATCATGTGCTTCAGCAGATGGAACCTTTCATATTACACTTGGTTGATGTGAAAGTTTCCAAAGAAATGTTGTGAAGGCATTAACACAACAAGAGCAGAATAATAATTCAAATCATGATAGATTGGAAAATTTGTACTCCATATCCAGAGCATTCTCATGAAAGTTAGGAAGCTGTAAATGAGGGTTAAAAAAAAAAGACAGCTTTTGCTTGGAACTATTTGTATCCTTTCCTATCAACTTTGTGACAGAACTATAGTTTATATTCTGACCATTATCTACATGACTGGGATGATGTACAGGTAGCTAATTATGGATCTTCCCTGACTCTCTTGTTTTTGATAAGACCATATGAAAGTTCAAGAACTACTGGATGACAACTGTAACATAATAATGGAATATCCTTGGGACTGTCGGGACATGGCATGTTTTGAGTAGCAACTAACATTTGGGAATGCATGGTTAACCTGAACTGAAGAAAAGGTCTCAGGGACAATCAGTTACTTGGAGAAAGTGAGGACTTGCAGATGTTGGAGATCAGAGTCAAAAAGCCCTTCATCAGAATTGTGGGTGGGGGAAGAGGACTGAGAAATATATAGGACCCTCCGTCACATTCCTGATTAAGAGCTTATGCCTGAAACGTTGATTCTCCTGCTCCTTAGATGCTGCCTGACCTGCTGTGCTTCTCCAGTACCACAATTTTCAACCACAGTCAGTGACTTGACAAATGCAAAACATGGAATGATTTATGTGGCCAGTGGAATGAGATAACATTTCAAATTAAAACATTGACACATAGTCCACAATGAAAATTACTGTGCAACAATCAGAATTGAATTAAACACAAGTTAATAGTCAGAAGAAGTCAAATTAAAGGAAAAAAAAAACGAAACAGCACAATTCAAAGATGTACAGGTTAGGTGGATTGGCCATATTAAATTGCTCATAGTGTCCAAGGTGTGCAGGTTAGGTGGATTAGCCATGGGAAATGCAGGGGTACAGGGAGGGAGTGGCTCTGGATGGGATACTCTTCAGAGGATCGGTGTGGACTCGATGGATGAACGGTCTGCCTCCATACTGCAGTGATTCTGTGAGAAACTGTTCTGCAACAATTGAAGACTAACAAAAAATAACAATTATCCACAAGATGTATACAAATAAAGGGAGAGCTGGAAAACTTATACATTCATGATGTGTGTTATGGTGAACTGTAGATTTCTGTATAATGTATCATGATTTTCTTTTTCAATATGATCCATTGCCAAATTTGCATGTAATAATGTGTTGATAACTTTGCATTCGTAGCACTCCTGCAATAATATAGAGTTAATGCTGACAGAGGTGATCCACAGTTTTAGAATGCCAATCTATTCACCTGTTCGCTGTAGCTGGTTTCGTAAACAGATTAATATGAGAAGTCAATAAGGAAATTTCTTTCTCAAGAATGTTCATTAGCTTATTAGGATAAGCACTTAATTAGGAAACGTTTCTGATAAAATGTTGCTAATGACTTGGAAGAACAATTGCATCAGTATGTGACTTGGTTCAGCTATGACATGCAACCTGTGCCAGAACATTTGGTAGAGATAATGAGATGTGTAATCAATCTCAAAACCATTATTACACTCTGATCCAAAACAATAATGAAATCCAAAAGTAGGGGTCGATTCTGCCTGGTAGAGCACTGGCAGGACTATTGAAATTCATCCATTAATCTGGGTTATTTCCCAAATTCTAGAGATAGTCAATTGTAGAATAAAAGTAGTTGAACAATGTGCATGCTGAATCTCTTTGGGCACATCAACATGGTGGCTCAGTGGTTAGCACTGCTGCCAGGAACCCAGATTCAATCCCACCCTTGGGTGACTGTCTGTGTGGAGTTTGCGTATTCTCCCTCTGTCTGTGTGGGTTTTTGCTAAGTGCTCAGGTTTCCTCCCACACCCCAAAAATGTGCAAGTTAGGTGGATTGGCCAAGCTAAATTACCCATAGTGTCCAGGGATAAGTGGGTTACCCAAAGGAAATATCAGGTTACAGGGATAGGTTAGGGCGATGCATCTGGGTTGGCTGCTCATCAGATGGTTGGTGTTGAATCTTTGGGCTAAATGACTGTTCCCACACTGTAGGGCTTCTACAGTTCTAGTAAATAACGTGAATTGATCAAATTTGTTAAAATATGCCACATACTTTAGTTTTGGCATTCTACTCCTGCCCAGGCATTTATCAAAGATTAAAGAGATAGTAACTGTTTTGATACAAGCATTACTAGAGCCAAGATATAACAATATCATGGGTAGGATGGTTTGAGCTATAGGGAGAGGCTGAATAGGCTGGGGTTATTTTCCCTGGAGCATCGGAGGCTGAGGGGTGACATTATAGAGGTTTATAAAGTCATGAAGGGCATGGATAGGGTGAATCGCCTATCTTATACCCAAGGGAGGGGAATCTAAAACTAGAGGGCATAGGTTTATTTGAGAGGGGAATGATTTAAAAGTGACCTAAGGGGCAACTTTTTCACACAAAGAGTGGTGCGTGTATAAAATGAAGTGCCAGAGGAAGTGGTGGAGGCTGGTACAATTGTAGCATTTAAAAGGCATCTGGATGAGTATATGAATAGGAAGGTTTAGATGGATATGGATCAAATGCTGACAAATGGGACAAGATTAATTCAGGATATCTGGTCGATGTGGACGAGTTGAACCAAGGAGTTTGTTTTGTGCTGTGCATCTCTATGAGCTAATACCATGAATATCAAGTCATATCAGACTCCTGAGGGGGTATTGCAAGGAAGATCATCCAATTGACGTAATTTTTAGCTTCAAGTTCAGCAGTATTCTTTCGGGAATTGAAAATAATGCTAATTGGATGAATGTGTTTTTTTTTGAGTCTATCAAAATATGATTAGGTGAGCTGTGGTAAAACGGTGTAAAGGTAAAGTCTACACAGTCTTACCAGACCATAGAGCTGCTTTCTCATTGTGGAGAGAAAGATTACTGGTGACGTTGTAACTGAGGGTCACCAAGCCTCAGGCAAGAGGAGAAGTTGAGAAGGAGAATTCTTCGTGGTAATCTCAGCTGGTGCAGGAATTAAACCCATGCTGCTGGCAATAGTCTGCATTTCAAAACAGCAATCCAGCCAACTGAGCTAACTAACCCCCATCTAAAAACAGTGCAAACAAATACTATCAGAAAGTATAGCATAGCTGGAGATTGACTTTTATAGCTGGATTTGTGATGGATAAATTTTAGAAACCATACAACTTTGTGAAGATAGGGCCTGAGGTCCTGCTAACAAATTCTACAAATATTTTTATCAGGCAGGTCGTCTTCATTTGATCTGAAATTTCTGAAAGAAAGCAAAAGAAAGATGTACCCTTTCTGGTTGGGTTTCAAACCTGTGATTCAATAAATAATGAACTCAGAAAATGACCAGGTATTGTGTTATAGGATATCTTTTACCTAAAGAGGAGTATTACATCATGGTGATCTTTACTACAAGCATCTTGACTAAGCTTTGGAGGGAGAATCTGCAATCAGCAGAAACTGGCTGCTTTGGGTGAGAGTATGACTACATTTGAGCCATCTCATGTTGGCTGTTGTAAATACATTTATTTTATGAGTGCAGAGTAAGAAAGGAATTTTGCCATTTAAAAAATAATGTTATTTTAAATCTTCTCAAACTGTTAAATTTGTAACCATTTTCTGTAATTACTTCAAATTGCTGCTTATTTTAATCTGTAATCAGAACATATAAATTAATCCTATTAAGTATAATAATCTTTTGAGTGAGCATTCAATTTGTTCTCGTGTAATTTGTGGGTCAAAATGAACAATGAGCCTGTGAACGTGTTTTAAACCAAAAATACATATGGGTGCCATGATGGTGGCAGTCTGTATCTGTTTGGCAGCCACTTGAGATTGTAAAACCTCAGTCTGAGCTTTAACTACAGCAATCACAGAGACAGAGACATTCAAGGATGGAGGAGTAGGAGTAGATTATATGACCCTTCAAGCTCACCCTAAGGTTCAATACATTCGTGACTGATGTGACTGCCACCTCAACTTCATTTACTTATCTGTGCCCCATC
>NC_057715.1:9324507-9365282 GCF_004010195.1 Chiloscyllium plagiosum
AGGTTGCCTTTCAGGTCCCATTTAAATCTTTCTCCTCTCACCTGAAAAATATGCTATCACGTTTTGAACTCCCCCACCCTGGAGAAAAGACCTTTGCTATTCGCCTTATCTATGACCCTCATGATTTTATAAACCTCTGTAAGATCACCCCTCAACCTCCTATGCTCCAGTGTAAAACATTCCAAACTATCCAGACAGTCCTTATAACTAAAACCCTCCAGTCCCTGTAACATCCTGGAAAATTATTACTAAACCCTCACCAATTTAATAATATATTTCCTGTAAAAGGGCAACCGAAATTGGACACAATCCTTCAAACGTGGCCTCACCAACATTCTGTACAGCCCCAACATGACATCCCAACTCCTATACTCAAGGATCTGATCAATGATGGGAAGCATACTAAATGCCTTCTTAACCACCCTGTCTACCTGTGACACAGCTTTCAGAGAACTATATATCTGAAACTAGGTCTCTATATTCGACAACATTACTCAGGTTCTTACCATTAACCGTGTAAGTTCTACCCCTGTTTGCTTAACCAAAATGCAATACCTCTCATTTATCCAAATTAAACTCTATTTGCTATTTTTCGGTGCATTGGCCCAATTGATCAAGATTCCTTTGTATATAACCTTCTTCACTGCCAAATATAACTGCAATTTTGGTGTCATCCACAAATTTTCTAAACATGCCTCCTAAATGCTAATCCAAATTATTTATCTAAATGGTAAAAGTGGACCCTGCACCAATCCCTGAGGAACACTGCTGGTTACAAACCTCCAGTCTGAAAAAACAACCCTCTCTACCATCATCCTCCCTCTCCTACTGTCAAGCCAATGTTGTATCCAATTGGCTAGCTCTCACTGAATCCCATGGGATAAAAAGATTATGAATTATTCTAACATGCAGAACCTTGTCAAATGCCATGTAGACATGTCTACCACTCTGCACTCATCAATCTTTTAGGTTATGTCCTCAAAAATCACAAACAAGTTTGTGAGACATGATTTCCCAGGCAAAAAGTCAAGCTGACTATCCCTAATCAGTCCTTGCCTCTCAAAATGTAAGTAAATCCTATCTCTCAGAACCCCCTTCAACAACTTACCTACCACTGATGTCAAACTCCCCAGTCTATAGTTCCCAGGCTTCTTCTGCAGACTTTCTTAAATAAAGACACTCTCCAGTCCTCCAGCGCCTCACTCATGGCTGTAAATAATACAAGTATCTCTGTCGGGTGCCCCACAATTTCTTCCTTAAATTTCCACAACATCCTGAGATACCCTTGATCAGGTCCTGAAGATTTATCCATCATTATGTTTTTAAAACCCCTAGTACCTCATTATCTGTAAAGTGGACTGTTTTAAAGACATCAATATTTACTGCCCTAAGTTCTCTGGCCTCCATTTTGTTCTCCACACTAAAACCTGAATTGAAATATTCATGTTGTATCTCTTGTAAGTCCTGTAGTTCTACGCATGTTGACATTTTAGGGGCCCTATTATCTCCCTAGTTGCTCTTTTGCCCTTAATGTATTTATAGAATCTCTCTGGATTATCTTTAATCTTATCTCCCAAGGCTATCTTGTATCTCCTTTTTGCCCTTCTGATTTCTCTCTTAAGAATGCCCCTACACCCCTTAGATTCTTCAAGAGATTCGCTTGATCTTAGTTGTGTACATAATGTACAACTCCTCTTTATTCTTAACCCCAGCCTCAATTCATCCATTGTTCCCTATTCTTACCAGGCTTTCTCTTCACTTTAAATTCTCGAAGAAAGATCTTTTTGCAATCTGATGGAAACTTTCCAGATTCTAATTCCAGATTCCCACAGTCCAAAGATGTGCAGGTTAGGTGAATTGGCCATGCTAAATTGTCCGTAGTGTTAGGTAAGGGGTAAATGTAGGGGTATGGGTGGGTTGCGCTTCGGCGGGTTGGGATGGACTTGTTGGGCCGAAGGGCCTGTTTCCACACTGTAAAGTAATCTAATCTAATGCCATTAGTATCTCTACTGGTAATTCTGTAGAACATTAGAATATAAGTTATGGTGTCCTGGGACTTGCAACCATTATGTATAGTAGATTTCCAACTACCTTTTCCAATGTAGATTATTTGTGTTCTTCCCTCTCTTTAGCTTCTTGATTTTCAACAATTTTTTTTAAATGTCTTTTACAGTGAATTCAGGCATAAAACATACAATCAATAACTAAGAAAAAAGAGGTGATTCAATTTCCCTCTTTTTAACTCCACTCTTGGTTTGTCGCAACATTTTTGTTTCCCATAACTGTCACCCTTCAATTTAACCATCAATTAACCATATCACTGGTCAACTTAAAGATCAAATTCCAAAGTTTTTTTTGAATCAAAGGAAAAAGAATTTCAGTACCCACTAATACCAAGAAAACTAAACCATCACATCAAACACACATACAAGTTCAGATACAAGATTCAAAAAGGGGAGTGTATCTGATATCAATAGGAAGAATAACAGTTTATAACATTGTTAATGCTCTTTACATGTTAGATTTTTAACCTAAAACTATAATTATATATTTGTTAACTGGTATCCTCAGCACTTGTGGAACCTATAGTTCTCTTTGAGTTCTCAGTGAATAGTTAGTTTCTCAATTTGCTTTTGAATGCGGCACAGTGTTCAAAGATGATGAAGAAACCAGAAAAAGACAGCATGAGAAAGCCTTCTAGATTCAAGTGTAGTGAGTCTATCATTCCTTCTCTCTTTTACTCTGTCAATACAGTTCAGAGTACTTTTCTGAATATGGCTTCATTGTCTTTTTAAACTAGATAACTTTCAGGCAAGCCTTTCTCCTCTCAAAGTGCAAATTAAATCAGGTGGTACGGATCAAGACATCTTGATGTCTTGCTCAGTTGCTTGGTTTTTAAATACAGATGGTGATTTCATTTCAGGTAGTTTAATTTATTCCATATTTGTTGGCTGAACTTGCCTCAATCTAATGTCAGGTGATCACTGAAGCTATTTTGCAATCAGTATTTGTATTTACAAAAAAAAAAGTTTAATTCATGAAAGCTCTCAGGTGTTAAATTAGAAGAGGGAAGTTGAAGTTTGATTAGCCATTTTTTACTATTGACAAAACAAATATTTCCACCAGTCAGACATTTTTTCCTGTGCCACAATGGAAACTGAGACATTGGCCACAGTAGTGGGAATAAGTCTTTTCTTAATTCATTCAAATGACATTGATATCAGTGGCGTGTTGCACTTGTACCTTTCAAAGCTGGTGAGCTGTCTTCTTCAACTGCTGCAGCTTGCCACATTTATATAAGACATTGGTGCTTTACGGAGGAATTTCAGGATTTTGAACCAGCAGCAATGATTGAATGACAATACAATTCCAAGTCAAGATGGTACATAGCTTGGAGGCAGCTTCAAGTCCCTGCTGTTCCCATCTATCTGCTTCTCTTGTCCTTTTAGGTTGTATGGGTTATATCGGTCACAGGCTTGGAAAATGCTCTCGGAGAAGCATTGGTGAGTACAGTGCATCTTGTAGATGGTATGGACCGCTGCACTGTGTATTGGTGTTAGAGGCAGTGAATATGAAGGTTAGATGCTGTGTCAATCAAATGGGCAGTTTCATCCAAGGCAGCGTTAGAAAAAGTATTGAACAATACGACAGTCGGTTCTGCTATAATGTACTTTTCTTCAATGGGAATTGGTTGTAATGTGATTGAAGAATCTAGATATTTATTTGTAGAACACGAACCTTCCTTACCTGTATTGGCTATCATGCGATTCCAGGCCCATTAGTTTACATGGTGCTGCTATTACATGATTTTCTTTTCACGTGGGGTTGCACAGGAATGGAACTTATTGCCTTATATCAGAACCGACTGTAGTCTTTTAGGTGGAAGAAGAGGCCAAAAAAAGGAATTTTTGAAGGATTAAAATACATTAACACCAGGGGTGGTCATATCCTCATATTCAGTTTGGGAATATCCAAAACATACTTAGTCACATTATGTGCAGAAAACATTTACTAAAATCCTCAATATGTTGTTTCACCTTTAATTTTTTTTAAAGTCACACAACAGCCTGAGTTAGCATAAATTACAGATATTTTATTGTCACAGGGTCAAAATCCTGGAATTCCCTACTTTTCCCATTATGGATGTGAATTTACAATACAGACTGCAGTGTTTCAATAAGGTAGCTCACTATTGCGTTCTCAAGGAGAACAACTGATGCTCACAAATCACTGGCAATGCTCATATGCCAACTTTGTCCTTGAGTACATTTGGAATCAATGTTGTTTGCATATTCCCCACAAATAGTTGAAGGACAGCAAATTAACACTTCTTTGAATAAGCATAACACTGCATTTCCAACCTAGATGATCTGCCCAAGGCAACTTTATTCCGTGACCTTCTAACTGGGATTATATGCCATTCATTAGCTGGGACCTTTGGTGTCGTTCATCCACACTCCAAAAATATTCATATCAAAGTTATTGTTACAGTTGCCCTCTTAAGGACAAACTTTAGGATGAAAATTTAGCAAATGTTTTTTTGCCATTCTGTTCCTTTCTATTATATGTTAATGTACTGCGCAAAAAAGATAATAATATTGAATGTTGGAAGTATGAAGAGCATTTGCAAGGACTTCTAAATAGTACTTTTATATCTCTGACTTGTCATAAGTAAATCAGGTAGTTACATTGTGGTAGAGAATTTATGCAGGCACATCTTAGCCATGTCTGTGAAGCATTTCCAGTTATAATTAGTGTGCTCCGCTGTAGTATGGGTCTGAATGCTAAGCTCTGGAAGTGTTGTATGCTGTTCATGCAGCTGCAGTAAATGTGCAATAAGTTGAGAAAAGAATATTTGTCACACATATAAATTACCCACCTAATGATTTGGGCATTATATAAAAGGGAAACATTAGCTTTAAAAAGATTGAGGGTTTAATTTTGGTGTGTGAGGTTCTCTTTGATGTCTTTATTCATGTGAATGCCATGTTATTGATAGTAGATTTCTGATTAGATTAGATTCCCTACAGTGTGGAAACAGGTCCTTCGGCCTAACAAGTCCACACCGACCCTCCGATGAGCAACCCACCCAGACCCATTCCCCTACATTTACCCCTGACTAATCCACCGAACAGTACAGGCAATTTAGCATGGCCAATTCACTTAACCTGCACATCTTTGGACTGTGGGTGGAAACCCACGCAGACACAGGGAGAATGTGCAAACTCCACACAGACAGTTGCCTAAGGCTGGAACCGAACCCGGGTCCCTGGTGCTGTGAGGCAGCAATACTAACCACTGAACCACCGTGCCATCATCGTCATTACATTTTTCTCAAACGCCATTCCTGGAGTGTAGTTGCTCCAGGTCAGAATCTATGATTCATGCATTTCTCTGTCATTTGATTTAATGACAAATTTACTTTAAAACTTACGTCTCATGTCTCCTGCCAAATGTAAAGGTAAATGTCCCTTTAAATGGCACAGTTCTTGGAATTGCTGCAGTTATGTCAGAAATCTCATTTCTCTGCCCCCACAAACTATCCAAGCTCTGAGTGGAAAATTCAAATCATTTTATGAATCAGTGATGTGGAGATGCTGATGCTGAAGTCACCACCTGACAAAGGCGTAACGCACTCAAAGCTTGTGATTATAAATAAACCTGTTGGACTACCACCTGATGTTGTGTGACATCTAACTTTGTGAATTCACTCAGCACTCTCAACTGAAGACTTGGAATCCATGAATTACCAATTTAGATTGACATGCATCGCATATCAGATAGTTCCCCAGCCTCTGTAACTGTGGTGGAAATTCTACTCCTGCGAGTAATTTCATTTAAATACCTTGGTTACAATATCAAGCAGAATTTCTTCATTTGAAACAGAGCAACATGCTATTTTATAAGTTCATGCACCATGATGTCAATCCCTGTACATCTTCCAGCACAACCCTATTGGCTCTCATATTTCCCTTTTACAAGCACATCAGATCAGTTGTCAGGAAGATCTGTTAAGAAGATAATGAATTAAAGAATAAGAGAAGATCATTTCACCCATTAGGCTTGCTTCTCTTGACACATTACAAAGTGCGTGGTGTGCACTTTCTCTAACTTATTCTTCTACCGAAGTGGATAGTGATAGGTAAAACTAAAAATAAATTTTCTGAAAGGTCTTCTGCGCAATCAAAAGTAATTGAGCAAAAACTGTACTGCATTCTGTTAACATTGCAATCTGTCTTCCAAAGCCTGACTGATGGCTATTACACAGCTGATTGCAATAGAAGATGGACAACATTGTGCAGTAATGATGTGAACAAGGAGTTCAATTTCCGTTAGGTTGTTCATCAAACATGTGCTATTTTGCAACAAGCTTTTCTTAAAATGCCTGAAGTAAAGCATTAGTATTCAACTAAAGGGGAAGTAAATGTGAAACAATTTTATTCAGTATGCTCTCACAGTTTTGGTCTTCCTGTCTGCTAAACCATTCAACAAAGCCACTTGACACAAGGTGTCTGCAACTGAATTTGAGTTAATTCATTTAAAATGATGCAAAGCACAACTTTATACCAACCTGAAAGCCCTAGCTGACAAAATAGTTAACCCCAAGAGACTTTCCTAATTGCTGCTGAACCAAAGTACACCAATATTTCCCCAAATTCCTAGTATTGCCAGTAAATCTCAAATAGTCTGAAGACTTTCCACCCACAGATCATTACAGCACATAGTTGTATTAGCTCTGTGGTCACTGTTCAAGCCAGTTACACACACATGACCAATCTCTGACCATGGTGCTACATAGTTTTTAGAGAAAAAATGGCTTTAACATAAAATAAAAATACTATATTATTATTTAGCATAAAATAAATCATTTGCTGCAAAATAGTCTATATTTCCACATAAATTATGATTGTATTTCCTACTTATGGAATAATTTATCAAAAAACTATAAAAATTATAGAAAACAAGTTTAGTATTTTCAAAAACACATCAGATTGATTGTAAGCCACATATGGAGGGAAACAGTGTTTATAAATTGAACCAGAAAACAGTTCATTTAAATCCATGAAAAATATTTGTACATGGAAGTAATTCCATAAGTACTATGACCTCCATGGGCTTAAGTATAATTCATTCCAATTCCAGAAACTGAAATTGCAGCAACTTACCAAGGCATTATTTTGAAAGACAAAGGCAACAGGTACATGGAAGCCATCACTGGCTGTTCTAAACCTAGCCATCTTTGCCTGTTTCATCAATGACCTTCCCTCCATTTCAAAACCAGAAGTGAGGATGGTCATTGATGATTGCACAGTGTTCAGCATGATTCTCCAAAATTAAAAATTGAGACCATCCATGTCTAAATGTAGTAGGATTTGGACAAGATCTAAGTTTGGGGTGATAACTGACAAGTAATATTCATACCATGTACATACCAGGCAATGGACATCTTACTTATTAAAGGAATAAGACAAGAGTGCATAACGGCCTTAAAATAAATCTGCAGTAGTGAGTAGAGTGGGTTCTTGCTTGATCATATGTTTTATTGAGCTATGTCTCTTGATTAAACTTAAAGTATAAGTCATAATTATTAATTTAACTTGGAGCAGTGTTTTGTAGAGGAATAAGACAGTGCTATTTTCTGGGTCTGTAGATTGAAAGAAGCAAAAATAGCCCTTAGTAAAGTGATCTGCTCTTCTTTTTGAATGTAAGAGTTTAGGGAGAGTTTATGGAGGATTATATCTGCAATAAATGCCGTTGGTTGCGAATCCTATCAGATCGAATGGATCGATTGGAGAGGCAGATAGAGGCTATGAGGAATTTACAAGAGCAAAGGAATGTGATAAATGGCAGTTAAAGGAAGGGGCAAAAATCTCAGATACAGTCACATAGATGGGTAAGAGAAGTATGCAGGTAGTGCAGGAGTCTTTTGTGGATATACCCATTTCAAACAGGTATGCTGTTTTGGAAAATGTAGGGGGTGATGGATTCTCAAGGGAATGTAGCATGAACAACCAAGTTTCTGGTATTTAGACTGGCTCTAATGCAATGAGAGGTACCTCGGGTTCAAAGCGATTGATTGTATTAGGGGACTCTCTAGTCCAAGGTACAGACAGATGTTTCTGTGGCCAGCAGTGAAAAATCAGAATGGTTTGCTGCTTCCCCGGTGCCAGGATCAAGGATGTCTCAGAAAGAGTGCAGAATATTCTGAAGGGGGAGAGGGGCCAGCAGGAGATCATTGTATACATTGGAACCAGCGATATAGGAAGGGAAAAGGTCGACATTCCGAAAGGAGATTGCAGAGAATTAGGCAGGAATTTAAAAAGGAGGAGCTCGAGAGTAGTAATATCTAGATTACTCCCGGTGCTACGAGCTAGTGAGGGCAGGAATAGGAGGATAGAGCAGATGAATGCATGGCTGAGGAGCTGGTGTATGGGAGAAGGATTCACATTTGTGGATCATTGGAAACTGTTTTGGGGGAGAAGTGACCTATACAAGAAGGACTGATTGCACCTAAATTGGAAGGGGACGAATATACTGGCAGGGAGATGTGCTAGAGCTGCTCGGGAGGATTTAAACTAGTAAGGTGGCGGGGTGGGGCACAGGGAGATAGTGAGGAAAGATTTCAATCTGAGACAGGTACAGTTGAGAACAAAGGTGAGTCAAACAGTCAGGGCAGGCAGGGAGAAAGTAGAGAACAAGATAGGGCTGATAAATTAAACTGCATTTATTTCAATGCAAGTGGCCTAACAGGGAAGGCAGATGAACTCAGGGCATGGGTAGGAACATGGGACTGGGCTATCAGAGCAGTTACAGAAACATGGCTCAGGGATGGACAGGACTGGCAGCTTAATGTTCCAGGATACAAATGCTACAGAAAGAACAGAAAGACAGGCAAGAGAGGAGGAGGAGTGGTGTTTTTGATAAGAGATAGCATCATAGCTGTACTTAGGGAGGATATTCCTGGAAATACATCCAGGACAGTTATTTGGGTGGAACTGAGAAATAAGAAAGGGGTGATAACCTTATTGGGATTGATTTATAGACCCCCTAATAGTCAGAGGGAAATTGAGAAACAAACCTAGAAGGAGATCTCAGCTATCTGTAAGAATAATAGGGTGGTTATGGTCGGGGATTTTAACTTTCCAAACATAGACTGGGACTGCCATAGTGTTAAGGGTTTAGATGGAGAGAAGTTTGTTAAGTGTGTACAAGACAATTTTCTGATTCAGTATGTGGATGTCCCTACTGGAAAAGGTGCAAAACTTGACCTACTCTTGGGAAATAAGGCAGGGCAGGTGACTGAGGTGTCAGTCGGGGAGCACTTTGGGGCCAGTGACCATAATTCTATTAGATTTAAAATAGTGATGGAAAAGGATAGACCAGATCTAAAAGTTGAAGTTCTAAATTGGAGAAAGGCCAATTTTGACGGTATGAGGCAAGAACTTTCAAAAGCTGATTGGGTGCAGATGTTTGCAGGTAAAGGGACGGCTGGAAAATGGGAAGCCTTCAGAAATGAGATAACAAGAATCCAGAGAAAGTATATTCCTCTCAGGGTGAAAGGAAAGGCTGGTAGATATAAGGAATGCTGGATGACTATAGAAATTGAGGGCCTAGTTAAGAAAAAAGAAGGAAGCATATGTCAGGTATAGACAGGATAGATCAAGTGAATCCTTAGAAGAGTAGAAAGGCAGTAGGATTATACTTAAGAGAGAAATCAGGAGGGCAAAAAGGGGACATGAGATAGACTTGGCAAAAAAAGTTAAGGAGAATCCAAAGGGTTTTTACAAATGCATTAAGGACAAAAGAGTAACTGGGAAAGAATAGGTCCCCTCAAAGATCAGCAAGGAAGCCTTGCATGGAGCTGCAGGAGATGGGGCAGATACTAAAGGAGTATTTTGCATCAGTATTTACTGTGGAAAACAACATGGAAGATACTGAATGTAGGGAAATAGATGGTAACATCTTGAAAAAATCCATATTACAGAGAGGAAGTGCTGGATGTCTTGAAATACATAAAAGTGGGTAAATCCCAGAACCAGATTAGGTGTACCCTAGAACTCTGTGGGAAGCTAGGGAAGTGATTGCTGGGCCTTTTACTGAGATATTTGTAGCATTGATAGTCACAGGTGAGGTGCCGGAAGACGGGAGGTTGGTTAACGTGGTGCCACTGTTTAAGAAGGGTGGTAAGGACAAGCCAGGGAACTATAGACCGGTGAGCCTGACGTGGTAGACAAGTTGTTGGAGGGAATCCTGAGGGATAGGATATATGTGTATTTGTAAAGGCAAGGACTGATTAGGGATAGTCAACATGGCTTTATGTATGGGAAATCACATCTCACAAACTTGATTGAGTTTTGTGAAGAAGTAACAAAGAGGATTGATGAGGGCAGAGCAGTAGATGTGATCAATATGGATTCGGTAAGGTGTTCGACTAGGTTCCCCATGGGAGATTGATGAGCAAGGTTAGATCTCATGGAATACAGGGAGATCTAGCCATTTGGATACAGAACTGGCTCAAAGGTAGAAGACAGAGATTGGTAGTGGAGGGTTGTTTTTCAGACTGGAGGCCTGTGACCAGTGGAGTGCCACAAGGATCGGTGCTGGGTCCACTACTTTTCATCATTTATATAAATGTTATGGACATGAACATAGAAGGTATATTAATAACTTTGCAAATGACATCTAAATTGGAGGTGTAGTGGACAGCGAAGAAGGTTACCTCAGATTACAATGGGATCTTGATCAGATGGGCCAATGGGCTGAGAAGTGGCAGATGGACTTTAATTCAGATAAATGTGAGGTGCTGCATTTTGGGAAAGCAAATCTTAGCAGGACTTATACACTTTTTGGTAAGGTCCTAGGGAGTGTTGCTGAACAAAGAGACCTTGGAGTGCAGGAACTCATTGAAAGTGGAGTCGCAGGTACATAGGATAGTGAAGAAGGCATTTGGTATGCTTTCCTTTATTGGTCAGAGTATTGAGTACAGGAGTTAGGGGGTCATGTTGCGGCTGTACAGGACACTGGTTAGGCCACTGCTGGAATATTGCATGCAATTCTGGTTTCCTTCCTATCGGAAAGATGTTGTGAAATTTGAAAGGGTTCAGAAAAGATTTATAAAGATGTTGCCAGGATTGGAGGACTTGAGCTATAGGGAGAGGTGGAATAGGCTAGGGCTGTTTTCCGGAGCGTCGGAGGCTGAGGGGTGACCTTACAGAGGTTCATAAAATCATGAGGGGCATGGATAGGATAAAAAGACAAAGTCTTTTCCCTGGGGTGGGGGAGTCCAGAACTAGAGGGCATAGGTTTAGGGTGAGAGGGGAAGAGGCATCTGGTGTAACTTTTTTACGCAGAGTGTGGTACATGTATGAAATGAGTTGCCAGAGGAAGTGGTGGAGGCTGGTACAATTGCAACATTTAAAAGGCATGTGGATGGGTATATGAATAGGAAGGGTTTGCAGGAATGGTTGGAATATCTGGTCGGCATGGATGAGTTGGACTGAAGGGTCTGTTTCCGTGCTGTACATCTCTGTGACTCTATGACTCAATTTACAGTGACCTGCAAAAGAAGCAAGGGGCAAAGTGAGGAAAGAGCTTTTCTCAATTAGTGATTAGTTAGGGTAGCTAATGTACTGCTTGGAAATGTGATGAAGGCTGTCTCAATTGAGGCATTCAAGGGGGCATTGAATAAGTGTTTAGAGAAAATATAATATGTGCAAGGGTATGAGTGAAAAAAAATCAGGAGATTGGTTCTAGGTAACAATGTTCATGAAACGAGCTAGTGCAGGCAATAATGGGTTGAATGGCCACCTTCTGTTCTGGAACATACTGTGATTCTGTGATCTCCAACAAGAGAAAATCTCGCCATCACATGCCATTGCATAAGCATCACCCATTATCAACATCTGTGAGTTACCACGAACAAGAAACTGAAATGGATTGGCCATATTCAAGTTGTAGCCAGAAAAATCTCATAAGAGGTTCAAAATTCCATGATGGGTAACTCACCTCCTGACTGCCCAATTCCTGTCCACTGTTTACAGGTAAAAGTTATTCCTGAAGAAGGGCTTATGCCCGAAACGTCGATTCTCCTGTTCCCTGGATGCTGCCTGACCTGCTGCGCTTTTCCAGCAACACATTTTCAGCACAGGTAAAAGTTAGCACTGTGTTGGAATAGTCTCCTGGATAGAACAAAGTCCAATAGCTGTTAAGAAGCTTGATGCCATCAGGGGCAAAGCAACTCCTTGATTGGCATTTCATGGAAAAGTGGAGCTGAAATGAATTTCAGCATCTTGTAGATAGTGCACACTGTTGCACCAGTAGTAGAGGGACAAATGTGTGTGGGCCTGGTGTCAATTACACAGACTGCTTTGTCCTGATAGATGTCAACCTTCTTGAGTGTGAAGCTGGACTTATCCAAGTAAATGAGAAGCATTCAATCACTCTCAACATTTGTGCCTCATAGATGATAAATAGACTTTGGAGAGTCAGGAGGTGAGTTACTCATTAGCCTCTGAACTGCTCCTGTAGCCACTGCAACTACATCATAGAATCCGTACAGTATGGCTATTTGGCCCAACAAATCCACACCAATCCTCCGGAGAGTATCCCACCCAGACCCACTACCTTATTACTCTACGTTTCCCCTGACTCGTACTCCTAACATCCCAAACACTATGGGCAATTTAGCATGACCAATCCAGCTAACCTGCACATCTTTGGATTATTGAGAAAACCAGAGCACCCAGAGGAAAGCCATGCAGAACACGGAGAATGGGCAAACTCCACACAATTGCCCAAGGCTGGAATTGAAGCTAGGTCCCTAGCACTATGAGGCAGCAGTGTTAACCACTGTGCCACCATTAAGTCCAACTCTGTTTTTTTGTTAATGGTAACACTCAGAATGTTGATTTTGAGGGATTCAATGATGGCAATATCATTGAATGTAAGGGACAACAATTAGATTTTCTCTTGTTTGAGATGGGTATTTCCCGGCACTTATGTGACACAATTGTTACTCATCACTTGTCAGTTCAAGAGTAGATATTGTCTTGTTGCATTTGGGCATGAACTGCTTCAGAATTTGATGAGTCATGAATGTTGCTTAACAAGCATAAACATTGATGAACAACCCCACTTCTATCCCTATAATGGAGGGAAGGTCATTCATGAAGCAGCTGAAGATGGTTGGGCCAAGGACACTACCCTCATGAATTCCTTCTAAGATGTCCTGGAGATGAGATGACTGACCCACAATAATCACAACCATCTTCCTTTCTGCCAACTATTGGAGAGTTTTCCGTTAGCTCCTATATACTCTAGTCTTGTTCAGACTCCTTGAAGTCACAGTCAGTCAAATGTAATCTTGATGTCGAAGGCAATCAATCTTACCTCATCTTTGGAATTTAGCTCTTTTGTCCAAGTCTTTAATGAGGTCAGGATCTGAGCGGCCCAGGGTTGGAACCTGAACTGAGCAGAAGGAAGTTCTGATTGATAGCATTGTTACTGGCACCAACCATTACTTTACTAATGGTGTAAACTGATGGGACAATAATTGACCGGGTTGGATTTTTCACATTGTCGGGTGCTGCAGTTTGGAAGAACTTGCCTAGGAAGGCAGCAAGTTCTGAAGCTTCGACAATATTATCAGAGCGTTATCAGGGCCATAGATTGTGATTTTCTTTTTAAAGTTATATCAACAGTGAAGAGAATCAAATTGACTAAAGACTTGCATCCGAGATGCTGGGGCGGTCTGGAGGAAACTGTGATGATTTATGTTCTTGGCACTTCTGGGTGAACATTACTGAAAATGATTCAGACTTACCTTTCACACTGAGGTGCCAGCCTTCCCCAGTATCAAGGATGGTATTTTCCAATGAGACTTATGAAGTCTGTGGAAAGTTACATTTGCTTATTTACGGATAGGATAATCGAAACAGGCTGTAGTCTAATCGACCTGTCTAGGCTTAGACCATGGCTGCTCTGTATCTTAAATACACCTATCTGCAATTATCCTGTTACCAATAATAAATATTTTGGTGAAACAAAGACCTATCCTTTTTAGTTTTAAGATGTACAACTGGTCTAACTTCAACATCTTTTGGAGAGAACACTTTTACATGAAGACGTATCTTCTGAGATCATTCAGTGGAATTTAACTGTAAAAGTGTCTTTCTCTTTTGTCTGGAATCCTTTGGAGGATTCTAGTTTCTCTCTATATATACCTAATCAAATCCTTTACACATTTTAAAGAACGCAGGTTAATATTTTATGTCAAAAGAGTTGATTAAGAAAAGAATTGGAAAGATTGAATCTTGATTTACTATTTGTTTGGGCTGCAAATGGTATTGAATGTCTTACATAAACTAAACCACTTAGGGAGACTAATGTGACCATTGTTGAATGTGACTGTAAAGCGAAGTATTACAATTAATTATTACTTCACTTGAATGATTTCAAGGACATAACCCAAAGGTCAATGCACTGCTAACAATGGCTGTTTGTAACTGCAGCATGGAGTTTCTATTAGATTGTGATTTTCTTTTTAAAGTCACAAAATCACAAACCGATGCAAATGTTCAAATACTTTATGTTCTAAAATGGTATCTAATTGGGCTGGTTCATGGTAGATACCATAGAACATAGAAGAATACAGCGCAGTACAGGCCCTTTGGCCCTCGATGTTGCGCCGATCCAAGCCCACCTAACCTACACTAGCCCACTATCCTCCATATGTCTATCCAATGCACGTTTAAATGCCCATAAAGAGGGAGAGTCCACCACTGCTACTGGCAGGGCATTCCATGAACTCACGACTCGCTGAGTAAAGATCACCCCTCAATATAAAGCTAAGTCCCCTCAGGCCAGCCATCACCGTCCAAGGAAAAAGGCTATCACTGTCCACCCTGTCTAACCCTTTGATTATCTTATATATCTCAATTAAGTTGCCTCTCAAACTTCTTCTCGCTTAATATATTCTTTTTTAATGCTGCAGTTTCTGCACACAGCTTCTTTCCAGCAGCAATTTGCTGCTGCCTGACATGTGTTTCCACAGCAGTGGCAGTTTTGTGTCTGCGTTGGTGCTTGTCCCTGGGCCACCATTTTGTGAACTCTCAGCCACCATTTTGTGAGGTGTTGACCTTCCTTGGCTGCGAGTTCCATCACGGTTGCCATTCCCAGCACTTTCATTTAAGTGTAGTCACCTTTGCGTCAGTAATCTCTTCTGGATCGCTTCACATCTTACGGCAGGCTGCTACAAAAGGTAGAGTCTCGTGGGATCTGAGGTGAGTCTGCGTTGGTGCTTGTCCCTGGGCCACCATTAAGGGGGGGTAGATATAGGACTGATGTTCGGGGTAGGTTCTTCACTCAGCGAGTCGTTAGTTCATGGAATGCCCTGCCAGTAACAGTGGTGGGCTCTCCCTCTTTATGGGCATTTAAGAGGGCATTGGATAGGTATATGGAGGATAGTGGGTTAGTGTAGTTTAGGTGGGCTTGGATCGGCGCAACATCGAGGGCCCAAGGGCCTGTACTGCGCTGTATTCTTCTATGTTCTATGTTCTATGTTCTATTATGATCACTCTTCCCCAAAGCACCTTGACCACAATGTTGCTAATTAATCCTCTCAGTTATCCCTTACAATTCTCTCTAAGACTTTGCCCACAACATAAGTGAGACTCACTGGCCTATAGTTACTAGGGTTATCCCTACTCCCCTTCTTAAACAAGGGAACCACATTTGCTAGCCTCCAATCTTCTGGCACTACTCCTGTAGACAACGAGGACATAAAAATCAAGGCCAATGGCTCTGCAATCTCCTCCCTTGCTTCCCAGAGAATCCTAGGATAAATGCCATCAGGCCCAGGGGACTTATCTATTTTCACCCTTTCTAGGATTTCCAACACCTCTTCTCTACATACCTCAAAGCCATCCATTCTACTTAATTGTGACTCGGTACGCACATCGACAACAATGTCCTGTTCCTGAGTGAATACTGACGAAAAGTATTCATTCAGTGTCTCCCCAATCTCTTCAGGCTCCACACGCAACTTACCACTACTATCCTTGACTGGACCTATTCCTACCCTAGTCATTCTTTTATTCCTGACATACCTATAGAAAGCCTTAGGGTTTTCCCTAATCCTACCAACTAAGGACCTTTCATGTCCCCTCCTTGCTGCTCTTAACTCTTGATTTGTTGATTATCTAAATGATTTTGAATGGAAGTTGTGAAGCAAGGGCACTTCACACAACTAGTGCAGTTTCGAGTATAGTTTAAACACAGCTTACCACTGGTGTCCAAGATAAAGTTCAGTTCCTACATCTATAACATTATAGCTATCACTGATACATTGTTTCACATCCTAACCACAGTGGAAGTAATCAACTTTATTTAGCTAACAGGATCTGAATCGATTAATGCTCATTACTACCTAGATTTGACCTATTCATGGGATTGACATTAGTTTTTCAAATTTTGAGCATATATTTGAGAGTGTAAAACATAAGGTAAAGTTGTATATTTTTGGGTTAACAATTTTGCTTGGACTATTAATACAAGGTAATTATTCTTATGCAGTTTGAACTTTGTACATTTATGAGCAGTGCAGCTGGTTTTAATGACATGCTGATTCAGATTTATCAAATCCAGTTTATCAAAATTTTTAATTGTAAAAAACCATTATAAAAATGTGGTTCCTATGCTCTTTAAAAAGAAACCTTCTAAAAGTCTTCTCTTCTTGGCTACAATTTAATGTAACCTCAAAGGCAAATGGATCTAGTGTAAACACATTTTTAATAATTAATATTAATACATACTATTCACTTCGAAATACATGAAGTTGTAGAGTCGCAAAAAAAATTAATATAGCATAACTTTGTTTCTTTTTGAAGAACTCAGAACAAAATATTAACAGCAAAAGAGCAGGAAGAATGATTAGTTTGAAAATTTGTGTGATGAATTTTAAGCTCTCAGTTAATTTTATTAAGATTAACTTTAATTCTCAATTTCAGAAGCCAAGTTGAATAATTTGAGTTGTTTTGATAATCAAAATATAAATTTCAGAAGAAAACAACAATTATATTCAGCTGAGTGAAAGGTAATGAGTACCTGTGAATTTTCAATTTTGATTGCACTCATCAGATGTGCTACTCCCTGTTGTCCTCTGTGTTGCTGTTTATATTGTAAGTTTGCCTCTTGTCAACCAATAAGGAAACTATGCAATTAGTGTAGTAAGTTCACAATGTTCCTCTGATTATTTCCATCCCAGCATAGAAACTAATTTAAGAGAAGTAGAAAACATAAAGTTAATAAAGTAAGGTCCTGCAGATATTTTATGCTTGTTTATATGTTCTTAGTTTGAATTTGAAGTTTCTTCAGTTGAGCTCCTAAATATTAGTCAAAACCTCCACTGTCAGGAGCATGATAGATTTGAAGAGATCATATTGCTTATTATTTTTTGACCTTATGATATTGTTCTGCCTTTTCTACTATTCGTACCTTGGATTATTTTGACTCATATTCTATATCAATTTCATGTATCAAATTTCAAACCTTTGTGCCTTCAGGTCTGTCTATCCCTGCTGTGAGATCAAGAAAACATTTCATAATGGGCTATATATTCTGATCAGAGTCAGAAATAAGGTTTGTGAGCCTGCTTGGATTTAAAGTTACTCACTTACGACTCAATGTCTTCTGTACTGAAAATTCCTGGATCTCCTGAACTCTGTCATAAACCTGTAATTTAAATCTAGCAGAAATTAAAATCTTTATTGAAATGATTCACACTTTTAAAGGAATAAACGTACCATATCCTGTGATTGAAATGTCCTGCAGCACAACCAGTCATGTCTTTGTTTTTCTTCAAGTGAAGTTTCCCCAGCTATAACTGACAGGGTCCTCAGTTGTGCACAACCCATTTCCCACACTTATGCACTAACCATTTCACTTCCTCACAATTATCAGGTTCACCTTGTCCTCACTTTTCACTCAATCACCCTTCCCATTCAAAGGATAATGCTCCACCATTCTGCCATCTCCAGCTGGATGCCACAACCAAATACATCAGTCCCCCCCCCCTCTATTGTCAACAAACAGCAAATCTGGTAAATGTGGTTGACTACTGGATTTAACTCATGCCTAAATAACGTTACAGTGTGGTGTTCAAAACAGTTAGTCATGGGAGCATAGGAAGAGGGACAGTCTAATTCTTCCTTTGAAACTGTTTCACCAATCCATGACATTCTAGCTCATCTGTGGTCAAATGCTGTAGAGTCCAGGACAGCAGCTCCTAGTTAGAAGAGTGAACAGCCTGGTTAATCAGCGATCACTCAATTGCTCAAAGTGCTGTCACTGAGAGCAGGCGGTTTGCTGACCTGAGACTTAAGAGAATGATATTTAACAGATTGTCAGTCTTGGCTCTGACAGAGTGAACCACATCAGGCAGCTCACCTACATGACAAGAGAGGACTGTTTCATAGCATTGAGACCTTGACAGCATCGGGCAGGTTTAGGATCATTTGTAATGGAGGCTACCAAAACAGTGACTTGTGATCCCTGAATAAGGTACTACCACCAGTTGAGTCTCAGGTAAGAAATCAGAGTTCCGTCTTCCCCAGATTCAGCAGAGTGAGGAATTGTTTATGGATGAGCAGCACATTGGGTATCACCGATCTACTGAGTCTAATTTCCTGAAGACAAATCGTCAAGCTGGGTGACTAGGACTGACAACAGAATACAAAGATTGTATTTCTGTCCCTTAGGGAATCTGTGTTCTCTTATCAATCCCCCTGAAATATCTCACATACAGGAAGTATGATAAGACTGCCCACTGGGGATGTAAGTGACGATTTAGCGATAGTGGACTAGGACTATATCAACCTGAAGAGGCTCCTTCTGACAAACACACTAACCAGCTACCAAATGTAATAGTAGGAGGAAGGATTGTATTAAATTCACCAGTTCGGTCGTCATGGCGTTACCACCATTAACAAACTTTGCTGTGGTGTCTTCTTCTGTTCTATGTTGAGCGTGAGGTTATTACAGTCATTGTCCCTCTTGAGACCTACTTCACAATGCAGCCATCATTTTCATACTGCAAACTGAAATTAGCAGGCTCAAGGGCTCAGGGGGTCTCACCAAATAGACACTTAAGCACACAGATGCTTCAGTGACTAGCTCAGAACTCCCTTGAGACATGCATGATTGTCAGAGTAATCAGAAAGTGCAGTGTATTTTTTACACTGAGCTCTTCATGAAGAAGGCATTTGATAAGCTTGCCTTTATTGTTCAGAGTATTGAGTATAGGAGCTGGGAGGTCATGCTGTGGCTGTACAGGACATTGGTTAGGCCACTTTTGGAATATTTTGCTCAATTCTGGTCCCTCTGCTATCGGAAAGATGTTGTCAAACTTGAAAGAGTTCAGAAAAGATTTACAAGGATGTTGCTAGGGTTGGAGGATCTGAGCTATAGGGAGAGGCTGAACAGGCTGGGGCTGTTTTCCCTGGAGCATTGGAGGCTGAGAGGTGATCTTATAGAAGTTTATAAAATCACATGTCTACTTATGTGATTCCTTTATTTATTAGCTTACTTATTCAAGAGCTAAGTGTTTACAGTGGCTCAGTGGTTAGCACTGCTGCCTCACAGCACCAGGGACCTGGGTTCAATTCCTGTCTCGAGTGACTCTGTGTGGAGTTTGCACACTCTCCCCACGACTGCATGTGTTTCCTCCGGGTGCTCCAGTTTCTTCCCAAAATCCAAAACCGCGCAGGTCAGGTGAATTGGCCATGCTAAATTGCCCATAATGTTAGGTGCACTAGTCAGAGGGAAATAGATGTGAGTGGGTTACTCGGGGGTTGGTGTGGATATGTTGGGCCGAAGGGCCTGTTTCGACACTGTAGGGAATTTAATCTTTACCTTCCCAGGAGCCCCCTGGTTGGTGCTCTCACTGCTCATGCTGCTGCAGTGGAGGTCGCTGATAAGTTCGAACAGTCTTAACTCTGAGTAACTACCAGTACATCTTTAAGAAGACACGAGTCAGCGGCCAAAGCACAGTTACCAATACAGTGAGACAGCCGGCAATGTTAAGGCATAATGACATAGGAAGGGAAAAGGATGAAATTGTGAAGGGAGAATATAGCAAGTTAGGCAGAAATTTAAAAAGGAGGTCCTCGAGAGTAGTAATATCTAGATTAAGACCATAAGACCATAAGACATAGGAGTAGAAGTAAGGCCATTCAGTCCATCGAGTCCACTCTGCCATTCAATCATAGCTGATGGGCATTTCAACTCCACTTACCCACATTCTCCCCGTAGCCCTTAATTCCTTGTGACATCAAGAATTTATCAATCTCTGCCTTGAAGGCATTTAGTGTCCCAGCCTCCACTGCACTCTGCGGCAATGAATTCCACAGGCCCACCACTCTCTGGCTGAAGAAATGTCTCCACATTTCTGTTCTGAATTTACCCCCTCTAATTCTATGGCTGTGTCCATGGGTCCTAGTCTCCTCACCTAACAGAAACAATTTCCTAGCGTCCACCCTTTCCAAGTCATGTATTATCTTGTAAGTTTCTATTAGATCTCCCCTTAATCTTCTAAACTCCAATGAATACAATCCCAGGATCCTCAGCTGTTCCTCGTATTACTCCCGGTGCTACAAGCTCGTGAAGGTAGGAATAGTGAGGTGAGAGCAGATGAATGCATGGCTGAGGAGCTGTTGTATGGGAGAAGGATTCACATTTTTAGATCATTTGAATCTCTTCTGGGGTAGAAGTGACCTGTACAAGAAGGATGGGTTGCACCTGAATTGGAAGGGGACTAATATACTGGCAGGGAGATTTGTTAAAGCTGCTCAGGAGGATTTAAAACTGGTACAGTTGGGAAAGGGAGTGAGTCAGTCAGGGCAGGCAGGGACAAAGCCGAGAACAAGATGGGACTGATAAATTAAACTGCATTTATTCCAATGCAAGAGGCCTAACAGGGAAGGCAGATAAACTAATGGCTTGGTTAGGAACATGGGACTGAGAGATCATAGCAATTACAGAAATGTGGCTCAGGGATAGACAGGACTGGCAGCTTAATGTTCCAGGATACAAATATTATAGGAAAGATAGAAAGGGGGGCAAGAGAAGAGGGGGAGTGACAGTTTTGACAAGGGAAAGCATGATTGCTGTACTTAGGGAGATATTCGTGGAAATACATCCAGGGAAGTTATTTGGGTGAAACTGAGAAATAAGAAAGGGATGATCACTTTATTGGAATTGTACTATAGACCCCTAACTGTCAGCAGGAAATTGAGAAACAAATTTGTAAGGAGATTTTAGTTATTAGTAAGAATAATATGGTGGTTATATTAGGGGATTTTAACTTTCCAAACATAGACTGGGACTGTCATAGTGTTAAGGGTTTATGTGGAAAGGAATTTATTAAGTGTGTACAAGAAAATTTCCTGATTCAGTGTGCGGATGTATCTACTAGAGAAGGTGCAAAACTTGACCTACCCTTGGGAAATAAGACAGGGCAGGTGACTGAGGTGTCAGTGGGGGAGCACTTTGCAGTCAGCGACCATAATTAGAGTAGTTTTAAAATAGTGATGAAAAAGAATGGACTGGATCAAAAAGTTGAAGTTCTAAATTGGAGGAAGGCTAATTTTGACGGTATTAGGCAAGAACTTTCAAAAGCTGATTGGGGGCAAATGTTCGCAGGTGAGGGAATGGCTATAAAATGGGAAGCCTTCAGAAATGTGATAATGAGAGTCCAAGGACAGTATATTCCTGTTAGGGTGAAATGATAGGCTGGTAGATGTCGGGAATGTTGAATGGCTAGAGAAATTAAGATATTGGTTAAGAAAAAGAAGGAAGCGTATGTCAGATATAGACAGCAGAGATCAAGTGAATCCTTAGAAGAGGATAAAGGCTTTAGAAATATACTTAAGAGGGAAATCAGGAGGGCAAAAAGGGGGCATGAGACAACTTCAACAAATAGGGTTAACAAGAATCCAAAGGGATTTTATAAGTCCATTATGGACAAAAGGGTAACTAGGGAGAGAATAGGTCCCCTCAAAATCAGCAAGGCAGCCTTTGTGTGGAGCTGCAAAAGATGGGGAAGATACTAAATGAGCATTTTGCATCAGTGTTTACTGTAGAGAGGACATGGAAGATATAGAATGTAGGGAAATAGATGGTTACATCTTAAAACATGTCCATACTACAGAAGAGGAGGTGCTAGATGTCTTGCAATGCAAAGAAGTGGATAAATCTCCAGGACCTGATCAGTTGTACCCTAGAACTCTGTGGGAAACTAGGGAAGTGATTGCAGGGCCTCTTACTGAGATATATGTATCATCGATAGTCACAGGTGAAGTGCAGGAAGACTGGAGATTGACTAATGTGGTGCCATTTGGATACAGAACTGACTCAAAGGTAGAGGGCAGAGACTGGTGGTGGAGGGTTGCTTTTCAGACTGCAGGCCTGTGACCAGTGGTAAGAAAGGTGGTAAGGACAAGCCAGGGAACTATAGACCATTGAGTCAGTCGTGGGCAAGTTATTGGAGGGAATCCTGAGGGACAGGATGTACATGTATTTGGAAAGGAAAAGACTGATTAGGGATAGTCAGGATGGCTTTGTGTGTGGGAAAGCATGTCTCATGAACTTGATTGAGTTTTTTGAAGATGTTACAAAGAGGATTGATGAAGGCAGAGCAGTAGATGTGATCTATATGGACTTCAGTAAGACTTTCAATAAGGTTCCCCATGGGAGACTGATTAGTAAGGTTAGATCTAATCGAATACAGGGAGAACTAACCATTTGGATACAGAACTGGCTCAAAGGTAGGAGGCAGAGGCTGGTGGTGGAGGGTTGCTTTTCAGATTGGAGGCATGTGACCAGTGGTAAGCCACAAGGATCGGTGCTGGTCTACTGATTTTTGTCATTTATGTAAATGATTTGGATGTGAGCATAAGAGTTTTAGTTAGTAAGTTTGCAGATGACACCAAAATTGGAGGTGTAGCGAAGAAGATTACCTTGGATTACAACAGGATCTTGATCAGATGGGCCAATGGGCTGAGGAGTGGCAGATGGAGTTTAATTTAGATAAATGTGAAGTGCTGCATTTTGGAAAAGCAAATCAGAGGACGACCTATACACTTAATGGTAAGGTCCTAGGGCATGTAGCTGAACAGAGAGACCATGGAGTTCTGGTTCACAATGCCTTGAAAGTAGAGTCACAAGTAGGTAGGATAGTGAAGAAGGTGTTTGATATGCTTTCCTTTATTGGTCAGAACATTGAGTATAGGAGGTGGGAGGTCATGTAGAGGCTGCACAGGACATTGGTTAGGCTACTTTTGGAATAGTATGTGCAATTCTATTCTCCTTCCTATCAGAAGGATGTTGTGAAACTTGAAAGGATTCAGAAGAGATTTACAAGGATGTTGCCAGGGTTGGAGGATTTGAGCTATAGGGAGAGGCTGAATAGGGTGGGGCTGTTTTCCTTGAGCATTGGAGGCTGAAGGGTGACCTTATAGAGGTTTATAAAATCATGAGGGGCATGGATAGGATAAATAGACAAGGTATTTTCTCTGGGGATAGGGAGCTCAGAACTAGAGGACATAGGTTTGTTGTGAGAGGGGAAAGATATAAAAGAGACCTAAGGGGCAATTTTCCATGGAGAGGCTGGTGTGTGTATGGAGTGGGCTGCCGGAGGGATATGTGCCAAGTGCTGGCAAATGATTAGTTAGGATATCTGGTCAGTATGGAAGAGTTGGAAGGAAGGGTCTGTTTCCATGCTGTACATCTCTATGGCTCGATGGCTCTATCATTCAGTATCTGATAAGAAACCTTTGCTGAGGAGTGTCGACTGTAAAACAGTGGTAGAAGCTCATCATACTTGGAAACTCTGGAGACATAAGGAAAGGAGTCCTTTTAGGGAGCAATCAGGAGGCAAATTTAGAGATTCCTGAGGAAAAAAGAACAGCTTTATGAAGAAGGGAAAAATAACCAGAAAGAGAAGGCAAAGGAGTGCGAAAGAGAGTTTTCAATTCCCACAATGTTGCTCTCAGGTTTAGCCTCCTTGAAGTACAGCTGCACACCAAAAGATTGAAAACACAAGAATGAAATTTAGACTGGTGTTTTCCCCATCCAAAACCCTCTCTCGAACCTCCCCACACTTCATCTGCTGCTCCGCTTACACCCACCCCCAGTCCTAAAGAAAGGTTACACCTGAAATATTGACTTCTCCACTTCCTGATGCTGCCTGGCTTACTGTGTTCTTCCAGGCTCCTGCTTGTCTACCTGGGATTCCAGCTTCTGCAATTTTTTTTTGCTTCAGAATTTAAAGAAATCTAATAAGAGTCTAGTAGAGGAAGAAAAGACAAGGAAGAGGTAAAGATATAGAAGGACCGGGACTACCAATTTCGACAGGAAGGCTTATAAAGACCGCAATCAGAGTCCCTGGCTCTGGCCCTACCACACCAGGAGTGCCCAGCTCTAGGCCTACCCCAACCAGAGTCCCAGGCTCCAGCCCACTGCAATCAGAATCCCTGGCTCTGACCCTACTATAATCAAAGTTCCTGGCTCCAGGCCTACCACATGCAGAATCCCAAGCTCTAGCCCTACCATAACCAGAGCCCCTAGCTCCTGGCCAACCACAATCAAAGTCCCTGGCTCCAGGCCTACCACAACAAAAGTGCCAGGCTCCGGGCCCACCGCAATCAAAGTCCATGGCTCCATGGCCTACCACAACCAGAGTCCCAAGTTGCAGCCCTACTACAATCAGAGTCCCTGGCTCCAGGCCTACCACAATCAGAGTCCTTGGCTCCCCTGACTGGTTAAGCTACCGCCCCCTCACAAGAGTCCCCCTCTGGCTGCCCTCTTCTGTGATGTCACCTTCCCCCCTTCTGCTAACAGAAAGAAGGTGAAGAGAAAGAAAAAGAAACAAAACAAAAAGGGTAAGGAAAAAAGGGAGAAAGTGGCTGGTCTGGAGCAGAAATGTTAACTCTGCTTTGCCTCCACATTGGACTTCATTCCTCTTTCTAATTCCACATTTATTTCTATTATCCATTTGATGGTTACCAAGTTCATTTCGGGCTACACGATGCATAAATGCGGTTGTATCCAAATATGATGTCTGCGTTGTTTTTGTGTGAGAAACATTAAAAAGAAACTGAGGGATAGAGAGATGATGAAGCCAGACAGCAAATTAAGTGACTCATATTTCTTTAATCCATATTATCTTCAGCATGAATGCGCAGTGACAGGAGAGCTATGCTCTAGACAAATTTGGATTAGTACTGCACCCATTTGGCAAAGTAATAGATTCTTACTGAGATTATGGAGTTAGGGATTTGATCTGACCTCAGAACATCTGTAGTAAACTGGAATGAAGATAGTCTTGTTTACATCTGTACAAACATTTTGAGAATTTATTTTTTTTCTGTAGAAATGAGAAACTAATAGAAAAAGATGTTTCTGCTTCAACGCTCATGTATTAAAGTAAACCCATAAAGATCTATTGAATTTAAAATGATGGATTGGAATTCTGGGGTTATGTAAGTTTATATGAAGAGTACAGAAGCTTTGTGGTTCAAAAGAATGTAAAATAAAGACTAAACATTGAGGTTTTAGTGTGCTCCATATTTTAAAGAAAGAGCAAACTGTTTGGGGTGTCTGTAATTGTTATACCTGAAAACTAAACACTGTACTTAAGTTCTTTCCTGCATGATTACAGTTCATTATTTGTCTCTCTTCTTTGAATTCTCATGAGTCGATGGCAATGTTAAGTAAGACTTGTGCTTTCTAACCAGGAAATCCATGAACAATTTGACAGCGCGAGTGCATAATAAGTTTGAATTGGTTTGCGAAGAAAGATTAGTGATAAGTTTATCTCTATTTTACGGTGAGCTATTAGAAAGGGGTGTAGAGTGATCAAACCAGTGTGCGTGGCATATTCTTAGGGAAATAACTATAGGCCAGCAAACCAGGTCAGGAAGTTAGAATCAGAAGGTACCAGTTGAACACTCTGCTCAATTCGTACTTCAGTGGAGGGTGGAATCAAGTGGTATGTGAATCAAGCACTGTAGCCGATCCTTTCACTACAAGAGTAGGTTAAAATTGCCTCCAATTATTTTTTCAACTCTGCCCTTTTTTGTCCCTTTCATATGGACAAAAAAAGGTCCATGTCAGAACTCAAAAAGGAGCAGAGGCATTTTCCCTGTGTTGTGACCAATACTTCGTCCTCAACCAACAGCAACAAACAAAGCAGCTTTGTCTAATGACTCGAAATGGAAATGTTGTGAACATATTGGCTGCTGTGCAAACACTGAGGTATTTTTGTTATCAGTAATGGGCTGTGGGATGCCCTGAGAATGTGAAAAATGTTACAGAAAACGAGGTTTGTTGTCATCTTTCTTATTGGTAAACAGATATCACTAAATCCTTTCACATAAAGGATGTTCAACTTGAGAGAGTGCAGGAAAGGTTTGCAAGGATGTTGCCAGGGTTGGAGGATTTGGCCTATAGGGAGAGGCTGGATAGGCTGGGTCTGTTATCCTGGAGTGTCAGGGGCTGAGGGGTGACTTTGTCGAAGTTTATAAAATTATGAGGGGCACTGATAGGGTGAACAGACAAGATTTTTTTGGGGGGTGGAGGGGATGGGGGGAGTCCAAAACTTAAATGGCCTAGGTTTAAAGTGAGAGTGGAAAGATTTCAAAAAGACCTGAGGTTTAGTTTGTTCATGCAGAGAGTGATGTGTGTATGGAATGAGTTGGCAGAGGAAGTGGTGGAGGCAGGTACAATTACAACATTTAAAAGGCATCTGGATAGGTATATGAAAAGGAAGAGTTTACAGGGATATGGATCAAATGCTGGCAAATGGGACTAGGTCATTTCGGGATGTCTGATTGACGAGATGAGTTAGATTAAAGGGTCTGCTTCTGTGTTGTGTAACTGTATGAGTCTATGATTCAATTAGTGAATACTGCTGAGTGGACACTGGGCATTGGCACCACTGGTTGGAGAAGATAGTGGGTAAGGAATAAAATGGAAATGTTTTGAAAGAGGTAAAAGGGAGCAAAATGAAAGATACTTAATGATGTTTATGAAGAAAAGAGTAGAGGTGTCAAGGCAAAAAGTTAAGGGAGAAATTAAATTTGCCGAAGACATCAAAATAGTTAGGACAGTAAGTTGGTAAGAGAAGGCTAAGGATCTGTAAAGGAATATAGACAGTTTGAGTGAGCAAAAATGTGTTATATGATGGATAACTTATTAATTTTGGAATAATAGGAATGCAGTCTACTATTTAAATGATAAGACAGAGAGAGAGAGGAATTGCATTTCTTCATTGTAGAGAGATCTATGACATGAATCACATGAAGTTAGCATTTAGGTTGAGTAAATGATGAGGAAAATAAATGGTATGTACTCATTCACTGTAAGTAAAGTGGAATTAAAAAGCAAGGATGTTTAACTGCAGCTGAGATCTCATCTGGAGTACTGTTTACATTTTTGGTCTCCATATTTGAAAGGATATATATAATTGCTTTAGCAGCAGTTCAAAGAAGGTTCATTCATAAGAAAGGCTTATGTTATGAAGAAAGATCAAACAAATTAGGTTTATATCCATTAAGTTTAGCAGAATAAGTGGGGATTTTATGAAATGTATGTCACATAGCGATCGGATAGAGTGGATACCCAAATGATGATCCCCTCCTGGGGGAGAACAAAACTCGGGGGCACAGTTTAAAACAAGAGTTTTTTCTCTTAAGACAGAGATGAGGAGATTTTTCTGTCTTAAAGTATTATTAGAGTGTAAAATTTTCTTCCCTGAATATAATGCAGGTTGCGTGTTTTAAATTAATCAAGTTAGATAAGTTGAGTTAGATAAATATTTAATGGACAAGGGAATCAAAGGACAGGAGACCTGTGACAATAACTGAACCAGTTGTGTATCGTTAAGTGGTATAACAGGCTTTGAGGGTCAATTGGATTACTCATAGAATCCCTACACTGTGGAAACAGGCCCTCCAACCCAACAAGTCCACACTCACCCTCCAAAATCTAACCGACCCAGAACTGTTCCCTTACCCTATTATCCTAATATTTACTCCTGACGAATACACCACACCTACACATCCCTGAACATTATGGGCAATTTAGCGTGGCCAATTCACCTAACCTCCACATCTTTGGATTGTGAGAGGAAACCAGAGCACCTGGAGGAAACCCACACAGACATGGGGAGAATGTGTAAACTCCACACAATCTCTCAATGCTGGATTTGAACCCAGGTTCCTGGTGTTGTGAGGCAGCAGTGCTAACTACTGAGCACTGTTCCACCCCACAGTGTGGATGCAGGCCATTCGACCCATTGAGTCCACTGAAGCGTATCCTCCCATTCGGCCAATCAACCCTCCAAAGTTTATTCCCCATCACACCATACCACCACCTGTAACCCTGGCGGTAGTCCCCCATAGCCACTTCATAAACCCAGGAGCCACAGAGGGAACAAAAGATGAACTTTGTCTAAATCTTGTCTCAATTATTTCTTTTTATTTTCTCTGTAATTAAAATGGCTGGATATGATGACTTGTACACTTTTCACTGTCTTCACACTTACTCCCAAACATCACCATCAACGGTCACGTGACACCAGATGACAGAACTCTATCTCTCGGAATCAGGTGATGCAGGGTTCCTGAACCCCAGTGTTTCTACTCTGCTCCTTTCTACTGCATGTCCCCTTGTCCTGCAGGACAGAGGGCAAAATGTCAGGAGGAAATAGTTCTCTACATGGAAGAGACCATTCTCCACATGAAATAAATGGTTCCCTACATGACAGAAACAGTTCTTTATGTGAAAGGGATGATTCTCCAAATTGCTGTGTTAGTTGAGACAGAGCCTGTGTCATTTGGTGTCACAGAGATCATTGATGATAATGATGATGATGATAATGCGTTTGTGTCTTATACCTCTTCTGAACTCTCACATTGCTCACAAAGGTCTACTTGGCATGATGAGAAAGCTTTTGGAAACATGAACCTTTTGATAGCCATCTCGCACCAAATGCACATAGACTAATATGAATCTTTCTGATTTCCAGCTTCAGACATTTCAGTACTGTTGCCAGTCTGTCCACATCACTGAGGAACAGGTCCTATTATTCGGGCAGTTACTCACACCCCCAGCTTAGTTATTGACATGGCATCTAATTCAGAGGGCATAAATTTGAGATCCATATGTTGGTTACAGGCAGGCTCGGGAAGAGGGAGGTTCCTGAGTCTGTCACCAGTATAACAGGTTAGAATTGGGATCTGATACAGGAGTATCAATTTTTAAAATATAGAATCCCTACAGTGTGGAAACCGGCTCTTCGGCCCAATATGTCCACACTGACCCTCTGAAGAGAGCCCACCCAGACCCATTCCCGTACAGTTAACCTTTGATTAATGCAGCCAACCTTCACATCCCTGAACACTGTGGACAATTTAGAATTGCCAATTCACTTAACCTGCACATACTTGCATTGTGGGAGAAAACCGGAGCACCCGGAGGAAACCCACGCAGACACAGGGAGAGTGTGCAAACTCCACACAGGCAGTCACCCGAGGCTGGAAATGTACCCGGGTCCCTGGCACTTGAGGCAGCAGTGCTCACTGAGCAACCATGCCACCTTTAGAACCTTTGTGGTACAAAATATAGGAAAGCACTAACGAGGATTCTTATTGAGATGCTGAGTGCTTTGGCCGGCCTGTCCCATCAAGAAGCATGGAGATGTCCTGCTTCAACTTACCAAAGCATGT
This sequence comes from Chiloscyllium plagiosum, assembly GCF_004010195.1. Lineage (NCBI taxonomy): Eukaryota > Metazoa > Chordata > Chondrichthyes > Orectolobiformes > Hemiscylliidae > Chiloscyllium > Chiloscyllium plagiosum. The sequence continues at coordinate 9,354,291 of NC_057715.1, forward strand.
TGTGCTGAGTTTACCCTCTCTTTATGTGCCTATTCTGTTGCTGACTTAGAGAAAATGCAATTGCAGCTATGTATGTATTGAAGCAGGTCACCAAAACAATTGTCCTCCCTTTAACGATGGAGCAGAATTCCCTGCCAAATCCAGGGTCTCACCATAATCCCACCAAACAGAAACACTCCACAATGATTTTCAGATTTTTTTGCAATGATGGAAGTTATCCTACATTAACTTGCCTGCAATCTGTGTGTCTGGTCCTATAAATAATATTTGTGTTGAGCCCCTCATTGAGCTGAACACAGGTCTTTTGATGGGTGACAAGTGAATACGGTAAATGGACCTGCCTGATCCAAATTTACAAACAGAGCATTGAATCAGTGACTTCAAGCCAACATCAGTTCAGCAGTTACCCTGGAAATACCACTGCTAGCACTACTCTCAATATGAAGCACCACACAGGCTACAGCCAAAGCAACTGTAGATCCAGAGTACTCCTCCTCAGAGACTTCCAGCTTTTCAGTGTAGCCACAATGTGGATCTGCATTTCAAATACTGAGGGTTTATTGTAAAACACTGTCCAATATAAGAGAATAATACCAATTATCAAAATGCTTTCATGCATGTGTTATATACTGTAAATAAGTATTGCTTTACTAGACAGCAGATATCCATTTCATTTTAACAATATGTTGTAAGAAGAATTAATTCAAAAGAATATTGTGACCCAAATGACATTGTCGTCAAGGATACAGATATAATAGTATAGCCGGCCTATGCTGCAGACAAACCACCTGCTTCTTTTGAAAGAATGTTTTAATTGTTTTCTGAATAATGAAAAATGGGGAGGAGTTAAATGGGCCATAACGAGTATTACATCAAATAAACATGTAATTTAATATCAGTGCTTGTTAAGGATCCCATTACTCTTGATGTTCCATGGGTGATTACTTTTCACACTCGTTTCAGATTAAGTGGAGAGCTTTAGTTAATTTCTGAAAGCAGCCTTAATACTTCAGCTTTGAAAATTCAAACACACCTAAAGTGCCCTATTTCTGAAATAAAATTTTACCATGCAACATTAAAGTGAAAACATTAACTCAAGGAACTCCTCATTCGTCAAGAATAAAAAACCTGAGATGGAGCGAGAAGTTGCGTGCACATATTTCAGATTGGTAATTGTATAGAACAATGCAGGTACAAATAACAATTATTCTGGAGGCTTAGTGCTATGCTATTTGCAGTCAATATGTGCTTGCATATATGTGTACTGCTCACCTCCATGTACATTTGGTTTAATGCAGTAAGTGCTGACATTAGGAAAACTGAAAGATAATTTTGAAAAATTATTAGATGGGTTCAGAATGATTTCTTACTATAGCCCACAACATCACCTTTGAGATTAGATTCCCTACAGTGTGGAAACAGGCCCTTTGGCCCAACAAGTCCACATTGAACCTCTGAAAAGCAACCCACCCCTCTGACTAATACACCTAGCACTATGGGCAATTTAGCATGGCCAATTCACCAGACCTGCACATCTTTGGACAGTGGAAGGTAACCCAGAGCACCTGGAGGAAACCTATGCAGAAATGGGGAGTATGTGCAAGTTCCAAATAGACAGTCACCCAAGGCTGGAATTGAACCTGGTACCCTGGCACTGTGAGGCACAGTGCTAACCACTGTGCTTGGAGTTATTTGGTATTTCTCAAAATATAGATCTTTAAGCCTCAGGAGCTCACCGAGCAAGAAGTTGAGGCATTTAGCAAGGTGTTGAAAAGGGAGGCAAGATTAGTGTGGTTCTGGAAAAGCACAGTAGGCCAGCCAGCATCCGGAGCAGGAAAATCGATGTTTCGAGCAGGAGTGCTTCATCAGGAATGAGCTGTGCTTTTCCAGCAACACTCTAATCTCGACTCTGATCTCTAGTATCTGCAGTCCTTACTTTCGCCTTGTTGAGAAGGGGAGACTGGAGAAAGATAAGACATAGATTTTGAAATGATCTTTAATGCAAGAAAGATTGCAGCTAAGGAAAATATTTTATGGAGGGAATTGTATAGGCTCATATTGAATGATCAGTCCTACCTGGTGAAATGTTTGAAGCAAAAACAAAAAGTAATCCAGAAACAAAGGAGCTGAGGACCCTGGCAAGGGCTTCACTGGAGAGTTGTTATGTAGGAACACAAAGTCAGGGAGACACTTGCCAAACAAAGGTGAGGATTTTGAAATCAATTTGACGTAGCTTTGGAAATCAATTAAGTTCATTGACAATGGCTTCAAAAATAGGAAAGCTTCAGAAAATCCCAGTTGGTTGGTTATTTAGTCACTATGGAGAGAACAGACAAAATATTTGCATGAGGACCTTCTCTCAAGATAAAAGATTCCGTATTTTGTTGCTTGTTCTCTCATAGATGCTGTTTGATCTGCTGAGCAACTTTGCAGTGTTGGAGGATCTTGTTTGTCTGTCTTAATGTGAGAGAGACTAAGCAATGTAGAGCTTTGGGTTAGAAGAAATCTTAAACATGAGAGTAAAGGGAGGATATAACTGAGGATTTCAGTAATGGAAATGATGCTGTTTTGTTTGACTATTAACAGGAATTTGAAAGTTTTCTGTACATGGACAGAGAGCAATTTTTGGAATGGACTAGATATCATAGGAAAAGTTCATTTCAGGTTCAAACATAAATATTCCAAACTCAAACTTCTCCCCTCTAGAAGGACAAATGCAGCAAAAACATGGGAACACCACTACCTGTAAGTTCCCTGCCAAGTACACTGTGTCTTCTCCTGGAATGATCTTGCTGTTGTTTCATGCTCATTGAGTCAAAAGTCTAGAACTCCTTCTCTAACAGCAGTATGGAAATATCCTCACCATGTGGACCACAGTAGTTCAAGAAGTCAGTTCATCATTGACTTCACATGTGCAATTGGGAATGTATGTTAACTGCTTGCCTTATCTGTGATATAGTATCCCAGAAATGAATAATTAAAATAAAATGTCAAAGTAGTTGACCATAGAATTTTAGCTGAGAGAGCAGCTGAAGAAGCTGGTAGAATAAGTCAGGAGCCAGATAATGTTAACTAGAGCAAATTAGAATATATTTGGTTTTATTTAGATGGAAGAGGGCACTGAAGAACGGTTACCGGACTCGAAATGTAACTTTGCTTTGTCTGTACAGATATTGATAGATCTGCTGAGTTTTTCCAATAACTTCCATTTTTGTTTCAGATTCCCAGTGTCCACACTTCTTTCTTTAATTTTAAAGACTAGTAATAATCTTGAATTTGAGTTCAATGCAATACATTCACGTAAAGTGATTTAGTGACTATGTTATATTCGATATAAATAGGACGTGGAGAGAATATTGCATGGAGTTACATGGAACAAAGTCTGGTGGGGTGAGTGATGCACCAACAATATGAAGCAACATACAGAAGGCAAGGAAAATTCACAAAATCAATCGAGCAATGTAGCATATCTGAGACAAATTACAGATACAATTAACTGTTTAACCATCCAGAATCCCAAGGTATGCAGGTCTGTGCAATTTCTCCTGACAGGTGACCTTTAGAAAACCTGTTTAATTTATGGTAAATCTTGCTTTGAAATTATGATGCCATAAGACCATAAGAAATAGGAGTGGAAGTAAGGCCATTCAGCCCATCAAATCCACTCCGCCATTCAATCATGACTGATAGGCATTTCAACGCCACTTACCTGCACTCGCCCCATATCCCTTAATTCCTTGCGAGATTAAGAATTTTTCAATTTCTGCCTTGAAGACATTCAATGTCTGCCTTGAAGACATTCAATGTCCCGGCCTCCACTGCGCTCCGTGGCAATGAATTCCACAGGCCCACCACTCTCTGGCTGAACAAATGACCCCCTCTAATTCTTAGGCTGTGCCCACGGGTCCTCGTACCCCCGCCTGACGGAAACAATTTCCCAGTGTACATCCTTTCTAAGCCATGCATTATCTTGTAAGTTTCCATTAGCTGTCCCCTCAACCTTCTGAACTCTAATGAATACAATCCCAGGATACTCAGCAGTTTATGGTATATTAGACCTACCATTCCAGGGATCATCCATGTGAATCTCTGCTGGGCACGCTGCAGTGCCAATATGTCCTTCATGAGGTGTAGGGCCCAAAATTGGGCATATTATCCTAAATGGGGCCTAACCAGAGCTTTATAAAGTCTTAGTAGCTCCTCACTGCTTTTACATTCCAATCCTTTTGAAATAAATGACAACATTACATTTGCTTTCTTAATCATGGACTCAACCTGCAAGTCAACCTTTAGAGAATTCTGTACTAGCACTCCCAAATCCCATTGTACTACATTGGCTTTATGAATTTTCTCACTGTTTATAAAATAGTCCATGCCTGTGTTCTTTTTTCCAAAGTGCAAGACCTCACATTTGCTCACATTAAATTTCATCAGCCATTTCCTTGACCACTCTCCTAAACTGTCTAAGTCTTTCTGCAGTCTCCCCACTTCCTCAGAACTATCTGCCTGTCCACCTAACTTCATATTATCGGCAAACTTCAATAGAATGCCCCCTGTCTTTTCATCCAGATCATTTATATATAAAATGAATAACTGTGGCCCCAACACTGAACCCTGTGGGACCCCACTTGTCACCAGCTGCCATTCCAAAAAAGAACCTTTTATTCCAACTCTCTGCCTTCTGTCAGACAGCCACTCCTCAATCCATGCCAGTAGCTCACCTCGAAAACTGTGGTCCCTCACCTTACTCAGCAGCCTTCCGTGAGGTACCTTATCAAAGGCATTTTGGAAGTCTAGGTAGATAACATCCACAGGATTTCCCTGGTTTAACTTACTTGTTAACTTTTCAAAGAATTCTAACAAGTTTGTCAGGCACGACCTCCCCTTACTAAATCCATACTGACTTGTTCTAATCCAACCCTGCACTTCTAAGAATTTAGAAATGACATCCTTAATGATGAATTCTAGAATTTTACCTACAACCGAGGTTGTGCTAATCGGCTTATAATTTTCCATCTTTTGTCTTGTCTTGTCTGATTCGAGACACTGCTTATTCCAACAACTGCCACATGAGAATCTCAATTTAACAAAACATATAAATGTTACATAATTCATTTATCACAATTCTCTGCAGGCCTCTTTTATTACTATCATGACTATTCATGGTCAGTTCAGCCATTCCAACTCAGAAATTATGACTATTTATTAACAACCAAACACAAGTTGAAACAAGTTAATTTTTAAAGAGCCCGACAAAAGGACACAGCTGAATGCATGAAAAATATTACTTAAATATTTTCTTCTGATATCAATATGAACACCTACATTTGAGAATTAAGTAAATTAGCTATTTCACAATTTTATTCAACACCATTATTTATCTGGGCCTCTACAACATAAAATATACAACAGATGCTATGACAGTCAAATTCGAGTCCAAAAAATTAGTACAAGCTGACCAACACTTATCAAAACCAGACAAGGCCATTAAAAAGCTCACACCACTAAAAACTGCCCTGAATGAAAGCTTGAGGATATGTGTAAACAAATAATTATACTGAAATTGCATTGAGATATAGAATTGTACACCCAATATTGCTTCCCTTACATTGGAGGCAAGTCAACAATACTAGAAAATTGGAAGTAAAGAAGGTGCAGATTTATTTCTCAGATCTGAAGGATAATATATTAGTTTTGACCATGTCTTTGGTTTATTTTGTATTTTGAAATGTATCACTTCACTTGACGAAAGAGCAACACTCCAGAAGCTTCTGATTTCAAATAAACCTGTTGGACGGGTGTCGTGTGACTTCTGACCTTGAAATGCACAGCAAACAGGAGGCAATACACGCTCTCCTCTTAGAAAAAATTACTGAAAGCTATTATCTACCATTATGGAAGAAGAATTATTCTTCATTACATTTTAAAGGTTCTATTTAGTAATAATAGCAAATACTTTACACCAGGTGAAAAAGTAATGTTCAAGAGTTTGCCAGTAGTTAGCTCAGCACTAATACAGCACTGTTACAATGAGTTACTACTAACAGGAGTTTCCAAAATTTCATATACAACACAATGATGATTTACATCAATTTCAGTTCCAGACTTCTAGACTCTAACCTGAGATTTTGCCTAGTCATGAAAAATGAACATAAAGTGTCAGTTGATTGCTGTCCATATAATTATGTGTGCAGCTCCCTTCCCAGGCCACACATAAAATACCAGATTATTTTTAACTCCATACTCCTAAGAATTTTTAAAATAATATTTCAAGGTATGCAGGCATTGTTGGTAAGCTCAACATTAATTATACATTCCATTTACCCTTAAGAAAGCCAAGGCGAGCCATTTTCTGGAAACACAGCAGCGCATGTGGTGTGGGTACATCCCTAATGCTGTTGGGAGGGGTGATTAAAGGATATTGGTCCAGCAACAGTGGACACAAGGCAACATACTTCCAAGTAAGGATGCTGTGTAATTGGAGATAAATTTGGAAGTGGTGCTGTTGCTGTATGTTCGCTGGCTTTGTCATTCCAGGTTGTAGAGGTGATAGGTTTGGAAGATGTTGTCGAAGGACACTTGCTGAATCGCTAGAGTCATATTGTATATAGTTACTGCATGTGCTATCATTGTGTGTTAATGGTGGAGGCAATACATATTTGATTAAGGGATATGGAGTAATATTTATCACTGATTGTCTGATAGGTCCAATCATCCTTCTATCTCCAAACATCCCTCACCTAACAATAAAACATCACAGATATAGATTTAGGTTTTATTGTCGAGTAAAAGAGTACAGGGTACAAGAGTACAGTGAAAATTGTACAAATTCACCACACAGAGTGCCATCTTAGAATCAAAGTATCTAGATACAAATCTTAGTTACAGAAATAGAGAAATAAAGGAATATGTTAAAGAGTTCTTCAGTCAATCTTCAGTCAACAATTATATTTTCCTCCCTTAAGCGTATGTAGTTTCACCTTTCTACATTATAGATCACAAACTTCTCTACATAAAAATATACAAAAATCCACCAACTCATCATGATATCATGATGCTAGATCTCCTGGACATTATTAAGAACTGTAATTACTGCCATCCCATCCTGCCTAGCACATGGCATAGACATTCAATAACAATTGCTATTTTCAGTGCATCCACCACATAAAATTGTGATAGTGTAAAATGAATCATTTTGGATTAACAGCCTCAAATTGAAGACCAATAGAACTGTTTTTAAAAAACAGATGGAAAATGGGCTCTCAATTCTCAATTCTCAATGCCTCATTCAACATTATTGCTCCTTCAACATCTAGCCTTTTGTTTCCTGAAGATGTTGCTACTAGACCCAGAAGTGCAAAATTAACAGATTCACTTGAGTGAGGCCTGCAGATTCAAATGACTCACAGTCCGAGGACACAAAATCAGATTCGGTCACAAGTCACTTTTAATTATGGTAGCATTTTTGGAGCTGTATTAATTTTGAATTCACTGACACTACTGAGCAACCTTCACACTTCCATTGGAAAATGAATTTGTACATTCTCCAGTTTAAAGTTGATAATCTTAAACATTTGCTGCTTAATAAACCTTATAATTATATGAAGTAATGCTTCTTTGCAAGTGATCCAGAATTTATTTTCTATGCCAGTTAAAAAGGATTGATTGATTCATAATCTTCTTTTCTAGTTCTTAATGACCCTTTTCACTGCAGTAATAAATGAAGTGCAGAAGTATTTGAAGTTTTAGTCTTCATCCAGGAACGATGAAGGATAGATTAATTAGTCAATAAGAGATTAATGATCCTGATTCACCAAATAATATATCTGTAAATGTACTATCCCTCGCATTTAAATGGAAACTAAATTACTTAGTTTGCACAAATGGACTGCAGCAAAGAGTGAAATGGAGTAAAACACAGTTAAATACTCCTGATGCAGCATGTCCATAAAATAAGTCCCTGTATTTAAGTATTTCTCCATAGCTTAAAGGAAAAAAATCTTTTTAAAACTGCATCAATCAAATAAAATTGAGAATGTTGTAAGTTGGGCAAAGGTTAAGTCAAACAGTGTCAGTAGGAAATGTCATTTTTTGTGCAAATTCAATATGCCTGCTTTGAGTACAACTGTGGCTGTGTCTAATGGAGTCTTGCTACTGTCTATCACTCGAGCAAAGATTCAGAGCAGGAACTTGTCTCTGATGTTCTGCTTAATGATGTGGCTCTTAAAACTCTCTGGTGCAATGCTGATAACATAGTGCTTCCTTTTCCTTTTGCGTTTTTGAGAGATGAAGATGGTGTTTGAAAGCAAATGGAAGGGCAGCAGTGGGAAAGCTGACATGAGTGGGGCCCATCCCAGTCAGAGTTCCTCAGCTGTTCATTGAAAATAAAAGTGGGGAATAAATATTCCTGAAAGACTGAAGAAATGACAATGCAAAATCAAAGATAGTGCATTTAAAGTGAGGAGATACATAATCTTAGACTTAGTGAAGTGGCAGTCTGGTTGAATGCATGTTACTAAATGCACTCATTATTTTTAAGCCACCACATCTACTTTAAGTTCTATAATTCTGTCATCAGCTAATGAAAGATGGTTTCTCAAAAGTGTTGTTCGCTCAATTCATCGAAGGAAGGGAGATATTGGAAAATGTGTGTCACAATTACAGTCAAAAGCAACCAATAACATGTGTTTTAGGTTAATGACGGCAAGTCAGAAAAATAACAGAACAAAGACCAAAGGCATGATGTGGTACATTGAAATCAACACTGGACTAAATCTATGGGTTAATTTCACTGGACTTTGAAGAACATGCAATGGTACTATCACCACATTATAAGAGACCCCAATTCTGAGGCTGTAGAATGCTGAATACATTACTCTGACATGCTGACAATGAGACTCGGCTCAGCAGAGACTGGCATTAAGGAAGCACAGAACTATTACAACTCAGAAGTCATCTATTTGGCCTAGTATGTCTGCATCAGTTCTCTGAATCAATAACCCACCTCATCCCACTCTCCTGCCTTCTCTCCATAACCCTACATGTTCTTCTTTTTCAGATAATAGTCAAAATCCTCATTGAATATTAAAGGTGAATCTGCCTCCATCATAGTCTTAGGCAATACATTCCAGACATTAACCACTTACTGAATGAAAAAGAAAAGCTTATAGCCATGTCACTTTTACTTCTTTTACCAAGTAATTTGAATTTATTCCCTCTCGTTCTTGATCCCTTCATGTGTGGGAACATTTTCTCCCTATCTATGTTTTTCACACTCCTCATGACTTTGAATACCTCTCTCAAATCTCATCTCTTAGGTTTCTAACCTCTCCAAACTATCTTCATAACTGAAGTTCCTCACCATGGGAACCATTCTTGTGAATCTTTTCTGCATTCTAACCAATGCCTTCACATCGTTCGTAAAAGGTGATATGCAAAACTCGACACGATACTTCGCTGAAGCTGAATCATTGCTTTATCGAAATTCACTGCAACTTTTTTACTACAGTAAGGCAGACCTGCAGATGCTGGAGATGTGAAGCTAAAACAGGAATTGCTAGCGAAACCCTGCAGGTCTGACAGCATCTGTGGGAAGAAAGCAAAGTTAATGTTTGGAGGTGGGTTCTCATGAAGAGTCACTGGACTTGATATGTTAACTCTGCTTTTTTCCCACAGACCTGCTGGGTTTCACTAATAATTTTTGTCTTGTTTCAGATAGCCTCTTTACTGCTGTACTCTGTTCATAAGAGCACAATGTCTTGAACACTATTTGGCTTATTAACTACTCTGCGAACTTCAATGAATTATACAGATGTATATCCAGTCTCTGCATTTCAGCACATCATTTAGAGTTGTACCTTTTATTTTATATTGCCTCTTCATGATTTTCTTATTAAAATTACTTTACATTTGTTCAAATTGAGCTTCATAGAACTTAGAACAGTACAGCACAGTACAGAACCTTCAGCCTTTGGTGTTGTGCTAGCCTTCATCTGCCACATATCCACCCATTCCACCAACTAATCTACACTTTTAGAAATTCCACATTATCCACCTCAGTGTTTATAATGCTTCCAAATGTTTGTATCATCTGCAAATTCTGAAATTGGATCCTACTCTCCAATATGATGAAGGTATAAGACTCTGTACCCAGCTGAATTCAGTGATGAGCTGCTGCTTTCATGCTGCTAACTTTCAAAATATTTCCCATTCATTCGATTGAATGTAGACACCATTTATGTACAATGAGATGTCACCACACAATGCATTCTTCAATTATTTATTTCAACACAAATGTAATGCACAAGTTTGGAATACAGATTGAGGCCAAGCCTGAGAGTGAAATAAAGACTGAAGCCAAGAGCAAAATAAAAAGCAAGGTTGAGAGTGGGATAAATAAAAATGGATTTAAGACAGATAAAGACTGAGACCGGAAGCGGGATTAAGACCGAGGCTGGAAGTGGGAGCAAAGACCGAGGCTGGAAGTGAGAGTAAAGGCTGAGGCTGGGGATGGGGTAAAGACAAGCTGGGAGTTGGGATAAGGACTGAGGCCGAGAGTGGAATGAAGACTGAGGCTGGGAGTGGGGTTAAAAACGGAAGCTGGGAGTGGGGATAAAGACTGATGCTGGGAGTGAGGGTAAAGACTGAGGCTGGGACAGGGGGTAAAGACTGAAGCAAAGAGTCGGGGTAAAGACTGAGGCTGGTAATGGGGTAAAGACTGGGGCTGGGAACGGGGTAAATATTGAATCTGGGAGTGGGGGTTAAGACTGAGGCTGGGAGTCAGGATAAAGACTGAGGCTGGGAGTGGGGTAAAGACTGAAGCTGGGAATGGGGTAAAGATTAAAGCTGGGAGTGGGGGTAAAGACTGAGGCTGGGAGTGGGGGTAAAGACTGAGGCTGGGAGTGGGGGTAAAGATCAAGGCTGGGAGTGGGATAAAGACTGAGGCTGAGAGTGGGAGTTAAGACTGGGGCTGGGATTGGGGGTTAAGACTGA
>NC_057715.1:9365408-9370051 GCF_004010195.1 Chiloscyllium plagiosum
GGGGGTAAAGACTGAGACTGAGAGTGGGGGTAAAGACTGAGGCTGAGAGTGGGGGTAAAGACTGAGGCTGGAAGTAGAGGTAAAGACTGAGGCTGGAAGTGGGGGTAAAGACTGAGACTGAGAGTGGGGGTAAAGACTGAGGCTGGGAGTGGGGGCAAACACTGAGGCTGAGATTGGGGACTAAAGACCGAGAATGAGAATCGACCATAACATCGAAGTGGGGACAAAAACAGAAATTGCTGGGAAAGCTCTGTGTCTGGCAAACCTGCAGAGAGAAATCAGAGTTCATGTTTTGCATCCGGTGACTCTTCCTCAGAACTGGGGACCCAAAACGTTAACTCTGATTTCTCTGCACAGGTGCTGCTCGACCTGCTGAGCTTTTCCAGCGATTTCTGGTGTTGTTGCCGATTCACAGTTCTTTCCATTTTTAGTTTGTCATCATTGGGGGATTCTTCCATGATCTCAATGAGAACACTGTTCCAGTAGAAGTGGAATACTAATAACTAAAAGACAATAAAAGGAAATATACCACGTTTGCTCTGCATCAGTTTATCAAAATGTCTTTGGACCTTACTACAGCATTTCTTGGGATTGAAGGCTTATCCCTGAATTATTACATAGAATACCCAAGGTTAGGCTAATTGAATTAGAAATAGCAGGTTTGGTCTGGTCTGTTTGGCATTTTACTGTAGCTGAATTTATAACTCTATATTTATGTAAATCTCTCCTCTTAAATTTGTGATGCAGATTATTTGTCAGCGCCCTAAGTGCTAACATTTTGTTGCCAAGTAACACACGAACATGTTAATCAACATTACAAAAACATAGTTATTGTCTTTCGCTGCCTCTTGCTTTTTAGTTAGATATTACTGTCAGCAATGAAGCTGTGGCTGATAGAACAGAACTATTGTTTCAGGTTATGACCTTCCATCAGAGGAAACAACTAACCTAAAATATTCACTCTGTTTCCATCTCCACAGACACGGCCAGACCTGTTGTGCAATGCTGACATTTTCTCAATGCTTGCTAGATTTAACACCACAGGATCTGTGATATTTTCTGACTTATAACACTTAAGTAATATTAGACACAGAAGCATTCAGTGAATGGAAAATCACCAACTGCTTACTTGTAATTCTCCAAGATATTTTGCCTGCTGGAAATGCCAGATTCCTTAGATTCCCCTGCAGATTTCACATGGCTCATTTCCTTTTGTTTCCCATTGAGCATTGTTCAGCAGAAAGGAAACAGAGAAGAGGAAGACATGAGGTGACGAGTGCGCACCACAGAGATAAGTGCTTTGGCCTTACCAATTCAGTGATATGTTCAGTGATTTGATTGAAGGAATCAGATGTAATAGTCCCAAGTTTGGAGACGGCACAAAACTGAGAGAGGTTGTGAATGCTGATGAGGAAGCAAAGAGCTGTCAAAGTAATTCAGACAAGTTGAGTGAGCAGGAGAAAGCAAGGACTGCAAATGCTGCAGGTTGAGTCAAAAAGTGTGACGCTGGAAAAGCACAGCCAGTCAGCAAGCATCCAAAGAGCAGGAGAGTCGATGTTTTGGGCATAAGCCCTTCTGCTCCTCGGATGCTGCCTGACCTGCTGTGCGTTTGCAACATCACACTTTTTGAAGTTGAGTGGATGGTCAAATACATGGCTGGTGCATCGCGATGTGGGTAAAGATGAAATTATTCAATTTGGCAGAGAAAGCAGAATGGCAGAGTATCACTTAAGTGGGATTGATTGGGAAATGTTAATGTACGAAAGAATCTGGGTGTCCTCGTACACAATTAACTAAAAGCATGCAAGCAGGTGAAGAAGAAAGATGGGATATTGGTCTTCATTGCAGGGATATTTAAATACAAGAACAAGGAAGTCTTACTGTAGCTGTACAGGGTCTTGGTGAGAGTTCATCTGGAATACTGTGTGTAGTTTTGGTCTCCTCACCAAAGAAAAGATTTAATTGCCATAGTGGCAGTTCACTGAAGGTTCACCAGACTGATAGCTGGAGTAGAAGATTTGCCTTAGGAGGAGAAATTTGGTTGACTGGGCTCCAACTCCTTGGAGTTTTGAAGAATGAGAGGAGATCTGAATTAAACACATAACATTCTGATAGGGCTGGACAGACTGGATGCAGTGCTGATGCCTCCCCCCACTCCGAATCTGGGGATTCTATGATAAGGAGTCAAAGCCTCAGGTTACTGAGTTGACCATTTCGAACTCAGATGCGAAACCATTTCTTAATTCAGACAGTTCTTGGAAATCAAGTCACTGAATACGTTCAAGAAATAATTGTATAGATTTTCAGACAGTGGAAGAAGTAATACGGCAAGGGAGTACTCAATGAATGACAGGACACTAGGAACTTTGGAGGAACAGAGGCATCTTGCAGCGTTTGTCCACAAATCCCTGAAGGCACCAGGATATGTTAATAGGATAGTTATGAAGGCACATGGAAAGAAAGCAGCTGTTCCCTTTAGTTGAATGGTCAATAACAACAGGGCACATCTTTAAGGTAAAAGGCAAGAGGTGTAAAGAGGACTTGAGGCAAAATATTTTCACACATAGAGTGGTGGAAGTTTGGCATGCACTATCTGGGAGGTCAGTTGAGCCAGCTAACCTCACCAACATTATAAAGTACAGGCTCAATGTGCTGAAGGCACCTTCTATTCTGAATGATTTTATGATAATAAAGGGGTTAAAGGATATGGGAAGACAGCAGGCGAATGGCATTGAGATCGAAGATTAACCATGATTGTACTGAATTGCAGAGCATATTCAATGGATCAAATGGACTACTCTTACTCCAATTTTCTATCTTTCTATCATTCAACTGCTCACTACATTGCACAGGAGCTTTGGATGTAGGTTTGCTCGCTGAGCTGAAAGGCTCATTTCCAGATGTTTCATTACCATATGAGGTAACATCTTCAGTGGATTTTATGCAAAACAATGCTAAAACTTCCTGCTTTCTATTTATATGTTTGGGTTTCTTTGGGTTGGTGATGTCATTTCCTTTGGTGATGTTGTTTTCTATGGTGAAGTCACTTCCTGTTCCTTTTCTCGGGAGTGGTAGATGGGGTCTAACTTGATGTGGTTTGTTGATAGAGTTCTGGTTGGAATGCCATGCTTCTAGGAATTCTCATGCATGTCTTTATTTGGCTTGTCCTACTATTGTCCCAGTTCAAGTGGTGTCCTTCCTCATCTGTATGAGAGGATACAAGCAAGAGAGGGTCATGTCTTTTTGTGGCTAGTTGGTGTTCATGTATCCTGATGGCTAGTTTTCTGCCTGTTTGTCCAATGTAGTGTTTGTTACAGTCCTTGCATGGTATTTTGTAAATGACCTTAGTTTTGCTCATTGTCTGTATAGGGTCTTTCAAGTTCATTAGCTGCTGTTTTAGTGTGTTGGTGGGTTTGTGGGCTACCATGATGCCAAGGGGTCTGAGTAGTCTGCACAGGAGCTCTCAGAAGACCACCTACTGTGACATCATGTTGCTCAAACTAGATTCAGTTTCTGTTTTGCATTACATTTTACATTATAACAAACAATCTAGTATCTCGTTAATGGCCCATTCACCAGAGGGAATAATGTGACTCTATCTACTCCATAACAATCTCACTAACCATGAACATTAACACATCCCTTTGTGTGTAAGAATGGCAAGGAATTCTATGTTAAAAATCACACAACACCAGGTTATAGTCCAACAGGTTTAATTTGAAGCACACTAGCTTTTGGAGCGCCGCTCCTTCATCCAGCACAACCACCTGCTTCCAATTAAAACTGTTGGACTATAACCTGGTGTTGTGTGATTTTTAACTTTGTACACCCCAGTCCAACACTGGCATCTCCAAATCAAGGAATTCTATGCTCTTGCTAGTTAATTCTACTCACAAATCTGCATGTCTCAAATCTGTTTTATTTAACAGCTTTCAATTGGCTAAGTTAGGAAACAAGTTTTCACTGATAAGCATAATTTTCAATCATCTTATCGACAAACATCTATGATCGCTATGAAGCCAAACGGATATGTTTTTTGAGACACCCAAAATTGGTGAGGCCCAATCATGTTTTTCACCTTCTTACATGTCAATGTTTGTTCTAGTCTGGCCATATCTTTACTATTATTTCTAATTGTGCATAAGGCATAAGCATAGATTGGCTATGCATAAATATTTATCTTGCCTAAACATTGTGAGGACTAATTTCATAATTTGGCCCATCCTAATCCATGATGATAGTATGCACCAACCCTAACACTTTAACAATAACTAATGTACTCTTACTGATCCTTACTTTAAATATCTCAAACCAATTTAACTAATCTTCTTAAATAAATTTATTTCAGTCAGGGAGACTTTGCCCCCTACTTCTACTGGCAAGCAGAAGGAGGTATCATTATATTACACTCTAACGTTACCATTACCTGTACTGGAACACTGTCATAGAGTCATAGAGATGTACAGCATGGATCAGACTCTTCGGTCCAACCCGTCCATGCCAACCAGATATCCCAACCCAATCTAGTCCCACCTGCCAGCACCTGGCCCATATCCCTCCAAACCCTTCCTATTCATATACCCATCCAAATGCCTCTTAAATGTTGCAATTGTACCAGCCTCCACCACATCCTCTGGCAGCAC
>NC_057715.1:9371682-9380785 GCF_004010195.1 Chiloscyllium plagiosum
AATCAGTCCTTGCCTTTCCAAATACATGTACATCCTGTCCCTCAGGATTCCCTCCAACAACTTGCCCACCACCGAGGTCAGGCTCATTGGTCTATCATTCCCCAGTTTGTCTTTACCGCCCTTCTTAAACAGTGGCACCACGTTTGCCAACCTCCAGTCTTCCAGCACCTCACCTGTGACTATCGATGATACAAATATCTCAGCAAGAGGCCCAACAATCACTTCTCTAGCTTCCCACAGAGTTCTCGGGTACACATGATCAGGACCTTATCCACTTTTAACCATTTCAGGACATCCAGCACTTCCTCCTCTGAAATCTGGACATTTTGCAAGATGGCACCATCTATTTCCCGACAGTCGATATCTTCCATATCTTTTTCCACAGTAAATACTGATGCAACATATTCATTTAGTATTTCCCCCATTTTCTGTGGCTCCACACAAAGGCCGCCTTGCTGATTGTTGAGGGGCCCTATTCTCTCCCTAGTTATTCTTTTGTCCTTAATATATTTGTAAAAACCTTTTGGATTCTACTTAATTCTATTTTCCAAAGCTATCTCATGTCCCTGTTTTGCCCTCCTGATTTCCCTCTTAAGCATACTCCTACTTTCTTTATACTCTTCGAAGGATTCACTCGATCTATCCTGTCTATACCTGGCATATGCTTCCTTCTTTTCCTTAACCAAACCCTCAATTTCTTTAGTCATCCATCATTCCCTATACTGACCAGCCTTCCCTTTCACCCTGACTTTCTTTGGATTCTTGTTATCTCATTTCTGAAGGCTTCCCGTTTTCCAGCCGACCCTTTACCTGCGAACATCTACCTCAAATCTGCATTCAAAAGTTTTTGCCTAATACCATTAAAATTGGCCTTTCTCCAATTTAGAACTTCAACTTTTAGATCTGGTCTATCCTTTTCCATGACTATTTTAAAACGAATAGAATTATGGTCGCTGGCCCCAAAGTGCTCCCCCACTGACAACTCTGTCACCTGCCCTGCCTTATTTCCCAAGAGTAGTCAAGTTTTGCACCTTCTCTAGTAGGTATATTCACATACTGAATCAGAAAATTGTCTTGTACACACTTAAGAAATTCCCCTCCATTTAAACCTTTAACACTATGGCAATCCCAGTTGATGTTTGGAAAGTTAAAATCCCCTACCATAACTACCCTATTATTCTTACAGATAGCTGAGATCTCCTTGTAGGTTTGTTTCTCAATTTCCCTCTGACTACTGGGAGGGTCTATAATACAATCCCAATAAGGTGATCAACCAACCATGCCCTGAGTTCATCTGCCTTCCCTGTGAGGCCCCTTGCATTGAAATAAATGCAGTTTAATTTAGTAGTCCTACCTTGTCTCTGCCTGCCCTAACTGTTTGACTCACTTCTGTTCTCAGCTATACTCTTTCCTCACTATCTCCCTGGGTCCCACCACCCACCTTGCTAGTTTAAATCCTCCCAAGCAGTTCTCGCATATTTCCCTGCCAGTATATTAGTCATTAGACTAAATAGACTGTTCCACACTTTTTTTTAAGAAAGGAAGATGATTTGAGGTTTTATTGTCTTCTTCTTCTGAGATAAGAGGCAGTGCTGCTGGTGTATCAATGATTAAATGAAGTTGTGAAACACCAGCTTCCATATCTTCAGATTTGTTAATCTTCCATTGCTATTTTTATTAGTTTCTAATGGAGCACAACTTTCAATCTTCCTGCTGGATAACATCTGTTGTATGTACATGCCAACCCACTGTGCTTCAGAAGCTGTTGCTCATGAAGTATGTTATTGTCACCATCAACTTTAAACGTGGGGAACTACAAGACCTCTTGATCTGGTATGGAACAGGAAATCCTGGCCTAACTGGATGAGTCTGTTGCAGTTATTCTGAATAAATTTATTGCATGTGAGCAACTAGTAACAACTTGTCTCAATATGATAGATATTATTACAGACACTGTGAGGAAGACTTGGATAGTAAGTCTTCCTCCTCCTCGATCAAAAGTTGTCCTGCTCATTGGTCCCTATAACATCATCATGGAAAGTGGCGGTTATGGCAATCCTCAGAGTTAACTCTTTCAGAACCTGTCTGCTTCTGTACTAATCATAGATACTTTGGAGAATTTCTATATTCTTGATCTAATTTACCATCAGCTGGTGCATGGTTGAGGCCTGGAAATTTACCATGTCCTAAACCGAGGCTGTTTTGTATACTCTTGCTTACTGTCCAGATATGACCAATTTTCCCACAGTCATGGGATTTTCACTCAAAGTGGACTCATGTGAAATGTCAGCATTGTGACATCTATATTTCTATATCTAAGACTGAGAACTTGGCTACAATGGCCTGAATATCACAGGAATCCATTAGATCATCCTTGTGAGCTTTGCAAAAGAAAAGATTTCCTTTGCAATTTGTAACTATCTTTTTCTGCTATATCCATAAATAGGTCTTCTTCCATCATGGCAGATTATCTTTGCTCAAAAAATAGACCTCGATGTTATTCTGTCACTGATCCAATTGGATCCATACCTCCACTTCCCCCTTTAATTCCATTTTCATTTAGAGCCTCCTGTTTCATTTTATCAAAAGTCTTCTGAAAGTCCGCATATGCAACATCTATTGCACTACCTTGATCTACCTCCTCTGGTTCCTCAGCACAGAGTTTAATCAGAGCTTAAAAACGTGTTACGGGAAAAGCGCAGCAGGTCAGGCAGCATCAAAGGAGCAGGAGAATCGACGTTTCGGGCATAAGCCCTTCTTCAGATTCCTGAAGAAGGGCTTATGCCCGAAACGTCGATTCTCCTGCTCCTTTGATGCTGCCTGACCTGCTGCGCTTTTCCAGCAACACATTTTTCAGCTCTGATCTCCAGTATCTGCAGTCCTCACTTTCTCCACAGAGTTTAATCAGTCTATTCAGGTGACAACAACATGCTGGTTTCTCCTGATTAATAAATATCTTTTCAAATGAGAATTAACTTCTTTTCCTAGCAATGATTTCCTCAGTTGTTTCCTACTTTATCTCTCTCCTTTTACAGTTTTTTTTCCATGAGATATAGACATTGTTGGCAAGGCCTACATTTACTGTCACTCATTATTTGCCTTAGTGAAGGTGGTGGTGAGCTAAGTTGAGCTACTCAGACTCTACATTTTCCTGAGTTAATTGCCTCAATTATTTGGGTTAAAAATTTGTTTTCCCAATTTCCTGGGTGTGAGGCCATAACATGCAACATTCATTCCAGTTGAAATAAACACATATCTTATGCTACCATCTCATCTGTGTGATTGTAGCCTGGGTTTAACATACAGTCACATTGTTAGCTGCCTCTCTGGTCAGAAAAGAGATGAGCAGCATTTCGAGAAATCAAATTGAGAAGACCGCTTTCTCTCTGTAAAGCAATATATTTATCGTAAAATAAATCTAAACTCATTTCCAGGATGCTGCTGATGACTGCCAGTTACTGTATTTGTGAGCAATAAAAATGGTGCAGCAGGTCAGAAAGAGGATGACAGGGTCAAAGGTGTGAGAGTAAAGGCCCTCATGAGGAGTCTCAACAGCTGGGGAGGGGGAATGTTCAGGTGATTCTGAGGAGCCATCCTTAGAAGAGATTAGGAATATGTCAGACGGCTAGGAAGGTCGGTTCCAATATCTAGCCTTGAGGACATGGCAGTGGAGATAGAAAGAGTCTGATGATGATATTCAGGTGGTCAAGGTCAGTGGAAACACCTTTGTATGACATCTGTATCAGCAGAGTTTAGTTTGTTACACTCGTGCCAGACCCAATGCTGCTCTTTCCCTTGTTGGATTGGAGGCATACTGACTATGATAGTTCTTTCCTTTCCTAGCCTTGGCACAATATTTTTTTGAAAATGTGTTGCTGGAAAAGCGCAGCAGGTCAGGTAGCATCCAAGGAACAGGAGAATCAACGTTTCGGGCATAAGCCCTTCTCCTGTTCCTTGGATGCTGCCTGACCTGCTGCGCTTTTCCAGCAACACATTTTCAGCTCTGATCTCCAGCATCTGCAGCCCTCACTTTCTCACAATACTTTTTTCCCAATTTAGAGTCAGGACATTGAAATTTCCTCATTCTTCAATCCTGGTCTTCCTTCATGCTTTTGCAAATTCACTGACAGATATTTCTTCTCTATTTCTTTATTTGTAGTTCTATTAAAAAAAACCTTTCATCAATTTGACAGCTCCGACTCTGCATGTAAAATCGAACTAAATAGATTGAGTTTCAGAACCATCTGTGAATGTATTTAAGGCCAAGGTAGATATGTTCTTGATTAGTAAGTAGGTCAAAGGTTATGGGTTGAAGGCAGGAGACTGGGTTTGAGAACAAATCAGCCATGAAGGAAAGGTGGAACTGACTCAATGGGCCAAATGACCTTATTCTAGTCCTATATTTTATGGTCTTATGGTTTTATCTGGTGTATACTTTCAATTTAGTGCTATGCATAAGCTGGTCTCAAGTGGAACAGAGTTTTCTGAAAATTATGTGGTCCTCTTTATGATCATAGATTGCATGATTAACGCATAGTATCAAAGTTAATATTTGATGCGTTTGATGAAATACTTGAAGGTTGCATTTCCCATAGAATATACCCAAACCAAAAATCAACTCTTTTGAGGAGAGAGGAATAGAATCCCAGTGATCAGTGACATTTAAGGAATATGCCATGCTATGCTTATATTTTTAAAAGTTGCATTAATTTGTACTAAATGGATTAATCAGTCATTGAAAGATAAAGTAATGCCCAAAATAAAGATATAGAGTGTTTCACCCTACAATGAACAGTGGTGATGAAAAACATTGAGTAATAGCAGAATGCTTTAATCATGTTAAGATGTTGTAGTCATAGAAGATGTGCATTAGCATTATTAACGGTGAAAACTCATTTTAGGAATTCCAGTTCAATCATAATTTAGCCCATTGACTCATCTAATAGGATTGTTTGACTCATTTAATCTACTAATAGTATTATAAACATAAATGTGACCCAGTGCTTGTGAAAACAAAAGTTATATCTTCACAGTCACTGTGTGATTAGCCTTATATTATCCCGGCTTCCACAATCCACAGCCAGTTTTGTAATTAAGGATGTGCATGGATGCACTTACAGCATATTTGAATGGCTTAAAGCAGGGATTCTTCATTTAGAATGAATGGTCTGGAAATGAAGGCATAAAGGAAAGTCTTGCGTAAATTTGAAGATGATGTTTACTTTTATTTTGGGATATAACTATTTTTTTTCAGTTGATGCAAGAGATTACAGAATACCTCACAAGGAAAGGATGAATTTCTTTGAGATTTCTCCCACACTTTACTGTTAATGCAAGGGTGGAGAGGGAGAAGGTTTCGCAAAATGCTTGGATTTGGATCTGAAAATGGATGATGATTCTGATACATAGCAGCAGATTTTCCTCTTCAGTAATTGCTTAGTTGGGCAGAAAGCAGTCAAAGTTTTTTCAGCCAAGAACAAGAAGAAGGAAATCCAATTGCGATGTTTGTCAACATCAGCATGAGAGAGATGCAGAAAAGATATTATTGACATACCTATGTCTTAAAATCATAGAGTCATAGAATTGTAAAGCACAGACACAGACCTTTCAGTCCAACTCATCCATGCTGACCAGATATCCTAAATTAATCTTGGATTTGCCCAATAAACCCTAAACCCTTCCTATTCATGTACTCATCCAGATGCCTTTTAAATGTTATAATTGGACCAAGCCTTCACCACCTCCTTTGGCAACTTATTCCATACATGCATCACCTTCTATGTAAAAAGTTCCCCCCTAAATCCCTTTTAAATCTTTATCCTCTCACCTTAAACATATATCCTCTAGTTTTGGACTCTCCTACCCTGGGAAAAAGACCTTGTCTATTGACTCTATCCATACCCCTCATGATTTTATGAACCTCTATAAAGTCACCCCTCAGCCTCCGAAGCTCCAGGAAAAGTAGCCCCAGCCTATTTAGCCTCACCCTATAGCTCAAACCCTTCAACATTGACACCATTCTTCTGAATCTGTTCTGTACCCTTTCAAATTTTACAACATCTTTCTTCTAGCAAGGAGGCCAGAATTGAATACAATATCCCAATGCAGCCCAATCAATGTCCTGCACAGCTGCAATGTGGCCTCCCAATTCCTATACTCAATGCACTGACCAATAAAAGCAAATGTACTAAACGCCTTCTTTACTTCCCTGTCTACCTGCGACTCCACCTTCAAGGAACTATGAATCTACACCTCAAGGTTTCTTTCTTTGGTTCACTCCCCAGGACCCTACCATTAAGTGTATAAGTCCTGCCCCAATTCGTCCTACCAAAATGAAACACCTCACCTTCACCGAAATTAAATTTCAGCTCCATTCCTCGGCCCACTGGCCCATCTGCTCAGAGTCCCGCTGTAGTCGGACACAGCCTTTTTTGCTGTCCACTACACCTCCAAGTTTGGTGTCATCTGCAAACTTGCTATCTTGTCTATTTCCTCTGAAATTCATGAATTGATTACTTACATTATTTTATTATGAGGCACAATAGAATATTACGTCATGGTAATATGATTCGAATTCTTATTTAGGAATTAGGCATTCATGTAAGTGATATTCTCAGCTGGCCTGTTTCCGCTGGGATCTCCTTTATTACCACCCATCATTCTTGTTGTATTGGTTTAAGGGACTTATGCATATTCAATGATAAAGGTTTAACTGCTAATATGTCTTAATAGAAGATGGGTGTACTTGTGTAACATGAAATTGTATGTTACACAGCAATTAAGATAATGGGTTATATACTAGCTTAAGACTAGAGATATAACACTTGGTCAGAAACATTGATATTTCTGAAGTGAGATCTGGCTAAAGTAAATTGTTCAGCTGTTAATAGTGGAGGTAAAATGAACAGATTGGAACTGAAACTGACAATTGGAGCTAACTAGTTCTTCCGAGGGTTATTCTTTTAAAAGTCAGTGAGTGGAGCTATGCAACGGCTTCAAAGCTAACTCTTTCATGTCAACTGTCTTATGTAACACGATATGGGAATGAGAAAGTAGTTCTTTCAGAGGGTGGCTGGTACCAACTCTGGACCTGTGTTCGAAGTGTCTGTGCGTAAATCAGCTGACCTCACCCTATAATTTGGCATTAGCTCAGGTGAATGTTTCTCTGTCTGTCCCTCAGAGCATCTCTCACAATGCATCGAGATATTGACTCGATAATCAGAGATGCTAACAAGCCAGTGAACATTCTGAACATAACAGAGCAGGAACATTCAAAGAGATGGAAATCAGGCTCACAGTTGAAAGTGGGGGCTGGAGAAATGAAGAGGGATAGAGGGGATGGGAGACAGAAGGAGAAAGCCATCAAAAACAATGAAGTGGGGAGGATATCAAATTCAAAATGAGAGTAGAGGGTGAAACAGCCAAAGTGGAATTTTGACATCACCATCTTGCACCAGTTTGTTTTCCAAATGAAAGTTTGGCAGTGTAACAGAGGGGGGCTCCTGATGTACTTGCATGTGTTTAGGCAGAGCCAACGTACACTCCTAAGAAGTTATCAAAATTGCAAGTGCCAAAAGCCATTGCATAAGAATATCCTGAAAGCATTTGGAATGCTATACAGTATATATAAGTGAAGAGCAATTAAGGTCTAAAAGCAGCAAACAATATAAATGCTTTCCAAGTATTTCCACTCATTCCTTATCTTTTCACAAGAAGGGATCTAAGATGCAGCAGCAGTACTGATGGTAAAGGTTTGCAGGAGTTGAAACTAAAGAACAGTCATTTGTGTTGGACAATTCAGAGGCTTGTTCATATCAAAATTAGTGACTTGGTCGTGAAACCATTGTGCAGACTGAATGAATCTTTGGATTTTGTAGGGGCTGCATTGCAGATAGTAACAAAGGGGAATAGATACACATTGTGCTATTTGACATATGCACACCAAGCAAGTGAGGTTAAAGAGCACAAATATCTTCCCAAATTTCAGCAACAGGGAAGGGAGAAACCAGGCATGAGTTATTGATATCACACACCTACATGGCAACTGAACAGGGTTTCAACGAAGATGGAAGATGAAAGCTGCTCACTAAGGTCCCAAAGTTGCCATTGACAACAATAAGATTTCGAATATAACGCATTTATTTCATTCCTGATAATTCTTCATTCATGTTGGAATCAAAATAATGTAGAAGGAGATGAAGAAGGTAAACTGGCCAATAATATAAAGGAGGATAGTAAAAGTTTTTTTAGGTATGTGAAAGGCAAGAAAATGGTTAAGACTAAAATTGGGCCCTTGAACACAGAAACAGGGGAATATATTACGGGGAACAAAGAAATGGCAGAAGAATTGATTTGGTACTTCAGATCTGTGTTCACTGGGGAAGACACAAGCAATCTCCCTGAGGTAACAGTGGCTGAAGGACCTGAACTGAAGGGAATTTATATTTGCCAGGAATTGGTGTTGGAGAGACTGTTAGGTCTGAAGTTTGAAAAGTCCCTGTGGCCTGATGGTCTACATCCCAGGGTACTGAAGGAGGTGGCTCGAGAAATCATGGATCCGTTGGTGATTATTTTCCAGAGTTCGATTGATTTGGGATCAGTTCCTGTGGATTGGATAGGCCTGAGTGGGGGTGGGGGCAGAGAGGTCAGGAAGAAGATTGCAGGTTAGGAAGGCGGTGCCGAGTGCGATGGTTGGGAGTGAGACAAGGTGGGGGGAGGGGAAATGAGGAAACTGGAGAAATCTGAGTTCATCCCTTGTGTTTGGGGGGTTCCTAGGCAGAAGATGAGTTGCTCTTCCTCCAGCTGTCGTGTTGCTATGGTCTGGCGATGGAGGAGTCCATTAGGCTAATGTTATACCACTTTTTAAGAAAGGTGGGAGAGAGAAAGCAGGAAATTTTAGACCAGTTAGTCTGACCTCAGTGGTGGGAAAGATGCTGGAGTCTATTATAAAGGATGAAATTACGACACATCTGGATAGTAGTAACAGGATAGGTCAGAGTCAGCATGGATTTATGAAGGGGAAATCATGCTTGACAAATCTTCTGGTATTTTTTGAGGATGTAACTTTGAAGATGGACGAGGGAAATCCAGTAGATGTAGTGTA
>NC_057715.1:9381479-9459220 GCF_004010195.1 Chiloscyllium plagiosum
TATATTTTCATTTACCCTCCGTGTCTCCACTGAGTTGACGACAGAAAACTCGGTATTAATCCCTGTCACAATGTCATTCAATATTTCCTTCCGTGTCCCACTAAAGTATCATATTCTCTGAATTCAGTGTCTCCCGTGGCAACAGCAGCTTGGCGCATTATTGCGTTGGTAGACCATTTAGAACAGAGATGAGGAGAAACTTCTTCACCCAGAGAGTGGTGGCTGTGTGGAATGCTCTGCCCCAGAGGGCAGTGGAGGCCCAGTCTCTGGATTCATTTGAGAAAGAGTTGGATAGAGCTGTCAAGGATTGTGGAATCAAGGGTTATGTAGATAAGGCAGGAACAGGATACTGATTAAGGATGATCAGCCATGATTATCGCATTTCCAACACCCCTCCCCCAAGTCCCTCCTCCCTACCTTTTATCTTAGCCTGCTGGACACACTTTCCTCATTCCTGAAGAATGACCTACTCCTGCACCTATTGTCTATTATCTATTATCTATTATTATAAGAAGAAGGAGGGTAGAGCAATGACGAGTGTTAAAGACATGAGGCTCAGAGAGCTGCAGCTGTGGATAAGCAGCAGTTCATGAAGAAGAGAACAAAGGTCTTCAACAATTCTTCACAACCTGTAGTGAAAGGAAATACAGAGACAGTGTCAGTAATTCCAGATGTGTGAAGGACTGTGAGGGAGATGTCTTCACATGACTACCGAAAATGTCACATGCATCTGTCAGCTCCCACAGTGAGATATGCAGCTGCCAGGCTTGGAAGGGAATGTTATGATTTTGTGCCTGAAAAAGACACCAGAATTGAACTCCCTAACCAGAGGCTTCATCCAGAGGTCAACTGGGAGCAATCCACAAGTGTTTCTGGGAGTGAGTTCACCAATGTCCTTTACAAGAGGGTGCAAAAATCACCTTTACTTTATGGACTGTAGGCTAAAACATGGGAAACATTACTGCTTTAAAGCAACAGATTATGGAAGGAGATGTTGTGTTGCAGTTTCTTCAAAGCAACTGAGTTATTGGAACTCATTCTGCACTGTAACTCCAATGCTGCCTTATTCGTGCAGTTGGGAGGCTGTTACACACTTTGGCTCCATGGGGGTGCACTCAGGCCAGGTATGCTCAATGACAGTCTCTTGATTCGTTATTTTAGCTGGCACCAGTTTTGTGTGTGTGTGTGTGTGTTCAGGATTACTGAACATAGCGAAACTTCTTGATTGGCCCTGAGCAATTAGTTTCTGGATTAGTGGTGCTGGAAGAGCACAGCAGTTAAGGCAGCATCCAAGGAGCAGCGAAAACGACGTTTCGGGCAAAAGCCCTTCATCAGGAATAGAGGCAGAGAGCCTGAAGCGTGGAGAGATAAGCTAGAGGAGGCCCTGGGGTTGAAGTGTTCCGAGGCGGAAGATGAGGTGTTCTTCCTCCAGGCGTCTGGTGGTGAGGGAGCGGCGGTGAAGGAGGCCCAGGACCTCCATGTCCTCGGCAGAGTGGGAGGGGGAGTTGAAATGTTGGGCCACAGGGTGGTGTGGTTGATTGGTGCGGGTGTCCCAGAGATGTTCCCTAAAGCGCTCTGCTAGGAGGCGCCCAATCTCCCCAATGTAGAGGAGACCGCATCGGGAGCAACGGATACAATAAATTATATTAGTGGATGTGCAAGTAAAACTTTGATAGATGTGGAAGGCTCCTTTAGGGCCTTGGATAGATGGAGGAGGTGTGGGCGCAGGTTTTACAGTTCCTGCCGTGGCAGGGGAAAGTGCCAGGATGGGAGGGTGGGTTGTGGGGAAGGGGCATGGACCTGACCAGGTAGTCACGGAGGGAACGGTCTTTGCGGAAGGCGGAAAGGGGTGGGGAGCGAAATATATCCCTGGTAGTGGGGTCTTTTTGGAGGTGGCGGAAATGTCGGCGGATGATTTGGTTAATGCGAAGGTTGGTAGGGTGGAAGGTTACAGTTGGAGGGGTGGATCTGAGGGCAGAGGTGCAGGATGTGGACGAGATGCATTAGAGGGCATCTTTAACCACGTGGGAAGGGAAATTGCGGTCTCTAAAGAAGGAGGCATCTGGTGTGTTCTGTGGTGGAACTGGTCCTCCTGGGAGCAGATACGGCGGAGGCGGAGGAATTGGGAATACAGGATGGCATTTTTGCAAGAGGTAGGGTGGGAAGAAGTGTAATCCGACCTGAGCAATTAGTGACAGCTTTGTTTTTTGTACAATACAGCAGAAATATCGAACCTACGAAGATGAAAATAATTCTGTCTCTTCAGTGATTGAAGTCGTACACAAACATTCCAAGCAGTTAGTTACTCTCTCTCCCTGTAGATTCCCTCATTAAAAGGAAAAGAGGAAAACCACCTTCAGAAACAATGAAAGGAAGGATCCTCAAGGAAACAGAAGGAAAACATCTCAGCGAGGCCTATCATCTGGACTGGAACCAAATCTGTGCATCACTGACTTTTTCCCTTCTCCTCCACTCATAATATTCTTCAATCCTTGCCAACAGAATATCCCCTTAAACAATTTCCACAATAACCTTTGAGGTGGCACCTTATCAAATGCCTTCTGGAAATCTAAATACATTCCATCCACTGTTCTCCTTTATCTACATTAGATTAGATTAGATTAGATTCCCTACAGTGTGGAAACAGGCCCTTCGGCCCAACAAGCCCACACCGACCCTTCAAAGAGTAACCCACCCAGACCCATTTCCCTCTGACGAATGTACCTGACACTACGGACAATTAAGCACAGCCAATTCACCTAACCTGCACATCTTTGGACTGTGGGAGGAAACCTGAGCACCTGAAAGAAACCCACGCAAACATGGGGAGAATGTGCAAACTCCACACAGACAGACGCCCAAGGCTGGAATTAAAACCAGGACCCTGTTGCTGTGAGGTAGCAGTGCTACCCACTGAGCCACTACATCATGTTATTTCTTTAAAGAACTCCAATAAATTATTTAAACTTAATTTCCCTTTGCTAAATCTATATTGACTCTGCCTGACTGCTTGCAAATTAACCAAGTTGCCCATTATAATGTCTTTAAAAATAACTTCCAACACTTTTCCTCTGAAATATGTTAAGTTAACTCGGCTAAAGCTTCCACTTTCTGCCTTCCTCCTCCAAGCTCCTGGCCCAGGGTTGAGCCACTTCTGTCCGATTTCTTTGTTTCTTTGTTTCTTTTGACTTTTACTTAAATTTTTCTGGGGAAGTGGTTGCATCAGCAGCAGTGTGATAGGCCCGGAGTGGTGTTCCTGGAATGCAATTGCGGTGACGGACTGTAGTGCTGGGGCATTAGTGGACATGGAGTCTGTTGTGGAGAACTCTCCCCTGCCCCCATGTCAAGCAGACCACAAGGACGGAGGAAGAACTCTGTTTGTAGTTATATTCTAGTTACTTCTCAGTATCTTCAGTAATGCAAAATGGCTTCCGAGCGTGGTGACATTTTCACTGTATTTAAATGTTAAACACAAATGACAATAAATCATTCAGTTCAATGCAATTTTTGAATAAAGGTGTTGCATTACTATTTTTGGATCTAGAGGAACCTTTCCAGAATCTAATAAGTTTTGGAATGTTAAAACCAATGCATCAACTATCTTATTAGCTACTTCTTTTAAGACTATAGGATGGAATCCATTAGGACCTGGAACCCATTTATCACCTCACAGTTCCATTTTGGGTTTAGTTTGTACTTGTTCCCTGATAATTGCAATTTTCTTTCTGGCTCATGAGCCATGTTGTAAAAGTATTAACGCATCCAGCCGTTCTTTCTCATATCACAGGAAGGATATGTGGTGGCAGCAAAACAATACAAACCTTGTTAAGATGAAGGCAGAAGGCCTCTTTCAAAGGTTTCAACACCCAACACACCTCCTTAGAATGGATTTGTTGCCTGCCCCTGTTTAATGGCGGCCAATGAGTTTGGGTGGGTGAACACTTGGAATAGAGGAAGGTGAAGAAATGCCAAAAATGTTCAAAAAAAAAAATGCATGCTTGGATTGGCCAATGCCATGCAATTTGTGATGCAGCTGCAGAACATCACAAATGAATGAAAGACTTAATGAGACTAGATTGAAACATATGTCCAGACCCATTTTATAGCTGGAGGATATGTAAAGCCTGATATTAAATCTCTTCAGCCGGCAGAAATGGAGGAGCAGCCAAGTTCAAATTGCAGCCATGCATTTGCTATTCCATACCCATTTATTTCATACCCACCCCCTGGACAGCTGAGGTCTGTCTGAATGAAGCAGAACCCTTATTAGTCTATGCAAATTTGGGTCATATTATATACATTAACTCCCTAATAGAAATTTAACATCCCACAGAGCTGAGCCTTGTGGATGTTTCATCCAGTCTGATTTGGTGGTCAGGATAAAGAGACCAGTAAAGGTAAGTGTTATAATTATTTTTCTGCAGTCAAGAATAGTAGCAGTGCTTCTCTGGGCAAGTGAGGATAAGGTGAAAAACTCTTTCTGCCTTTTCCAAACATGATCCCACTACCTCACTTGAAACCCTCCAATTGCATCTTCTCTTCATCCTCTAGAGTAATCTGTCAATTTCCAGAGTACTTGGGCTGTCCAGAATTGCTCCAAATTGCACCCAACAAGACACATTTGAATATATTTTGTGGCATCTACGTTGCTGCATTGTTATTCCACCTCAATATGCGCCAGGTCCACAGCCCACGATAGGAGTGTTGTGCCATGTTATCAGAGCCAGTTTTTGTTTATCTTACATTGTATTTTTAAAACAATGTACAGAGGAACCTCGATTGTCCAGACAAGATGGGCGGGCACTATTCCGTTCAGATAATTGATTATTCAGATAATCGATTTTACTTTAAACAAGGGAAGCCATGCTGATTTAACGCTGTGCTCTACTGGAGAATTTGTTTAAATCGATAATTTTAACGTATTGAGCACAAGAGGACACAGATTGTACATGATGAACAAAATAAAGCAATGATAACATGAGATTTTTTTTTAAAATGCAGTAGTAGTTAGCACTTGGCAAGGAGTGGGGAAGGCAGCATTAAACAAGATCCTGAACGGCTTCTACAATCGCAAAAGCATTTGTCAGTTTCCGGGAACTCAGTCTCACGATAGCAAGATAGAAGCACCGCCTCACACATGCGTTTATGTCCTCTGCCATTTTTCTTTCATGAATGGCCTGGTAAAGTGACGGGAATACTGTACAACACTTACTTTGTATAACATTGCTTACCAAAAAAAATCAAGTTGCTGACGCTTGAGTTGCTTGTGTTTCTTTATTTTTGTCAGCGTTTTCATATGTTCTTCAGTCCAGGTGAATGGAATACACTTACCCCTTTGATGTAATGTTTAGTGCGACCTTGAAATCTTCTTTGGACAATCTGAAATTTGGATAATCGAGGTTCCTCTGTACTTTGGCTAAACTCCAACAGCTCAGCTTACTGGGAAAACTGTAGCTCAGTGGTCCTCAATATTATTACTTTCATAAATAAATTATTGTCAATGTATATAAATTAAATTAATATTGATACTCAACCCAATTGCATATGGTTCTATATTTGAACTAAATTGGCATTAATGTAAACTTGGTATTACTAAACTGCAAACAATATTATATTAACACTAAAATTAAAAATTAATTAGAAATATTATTACAGACTGGTCATTACAGCATGGAATCTGAGCAATACCCTGAAATGACTTGACAAACAGTGGCACCAGGATTATACTGTATGAATGGGTATGACAGGAAGTTATAGTGTTGGTTGTGCAGTGTTATGACAAACTCAACATGCATTTTTAAATTTTCCTGTGTATTCATATTAATTGGTTTTACAGCATTGTGCTAATGGAGTTATTGCAACAAGACATCTATTTTCTTTTCTATTGTAATTCCCCATTACACAATTACATATAAAAAAAAGCTGCTAATGTAAATTTCTCTACCCTACTCAGATTCTCTGCTTTCACAGCTTTGCTGGGCTGTTGATATCCGCGACCACATTAAGTAGACAACCGCATGATCCAAACACAGACCTCCGATCATGGCTGCAAGCAGCTAGTCTCAGTATTCTTCTCCTTTGCCTCACTCTTCACCTTTGGCATCACATCTCTTTATCCCTGATGGTCAATAAAAGGGATACCCTTTCAATCAGCCATCCACTGGATCAAACAATTCATCAGCTCCCGTTATTGTGATATCTGTGTCAGTCATCTGAGTGAATGGGCCAAATCCTAATGCTACATAAGCGATTGGGTTTTCAACTGAGCTGAAACTTCATCTAGCATCAAACGAGTGCTCCCTTTCCTGCAGCAATGAATAAAAAACACCTTTTCAATGCATAGTATACTTTAATGCAAAATTGCAAAGTTCAAATAGCTGCCATAACCTTTGCTGACATTATGCTCCTCTGTGTGCCCACAATTACATTTATATCACCTATTAGAGTATCCCTTCGAAGTGCCATCAGAGGGCTAAAGCATGGATCCGCATGGATCTTTTTGCTTTGGTGGAAGGCTATGATACATCTAACTATTCTAAATTGACAGCCAGCATCTGGTCTGGAAATGTGACCCATAAAGTACTTCTTTGGGACATTTTGTCTTCCCATATTCTACTGGCATGGTACTCTGTGCTCAAACACCAACTGCTGCTGTTCAGAGAAATGAACTCCAGATGTCAGCATTATAATGAATTGGATCCATGGCCCCAATTGTTAGTGGGATGGTTGGAATAAATGCAATTACCAGATGCTGAGAATGTTATGATGGGGCGATTCTCACAATCTGGAATCTGTGAAAGGATCCTTAAATCCATTCTGCCCTGTAATACCTCTAGAGCTGAAGTATGGTTGGTCTCTCCACTTCAATAAGGTTTGCAATGTATGTCCAATAATTTATAATAGCAGAGGACAAGCCAGACAGAACGTTTATGACTGTGGCACTTGATAAAAAACATTCACGTTACAGTCACAGATTCTGTGGATATTTAACAATGTTAACTGCAGCAGGATGTTATGGTCAACAGCTTAACACTATTTTAGAATTACAAACAGCAAGCTCTATCATTCACTTGAGGGCACAATGAGTGAAATTAAAATAATTAGAAGTGGCATTGAATCTTTCAACAAGAATAAGTTTGTGCCAAAGGCTCACTTTTATGAGATGACTACTTTTATTTTATCTTCAACAGTCAGTTGTTCTATTAAAACAACCACACACCAGATGTGTCCTCAGAGTAGTCCATGAAATAAGAATTTATCGACGCTTCTTTCTGCTCCCATCCAGCCTTCAATTGTTTCAATTTAAAATTAACCTACAGCCTTTGTGCCTTAAAATATTAGTTGACTGTGCAACTATTTCTAGAAATTTTGTTTTACATAAAAAGTAATGAAGTTACTAGCTAAAATAGGGCTACAACGACTTAAAGTAAATAAGAAAATGAGTTATGGATGATTTGCTGAAGATTCTGTCCCCAAAGAGAAGGGGAAGAAAATTTGAAATCAGATTCGGCAGCAACAATAACTTCTACAGTTGAAAATTTAAGGTTACTCTCAAGATTAAGGAGAACGAGTCCTGTAACTGAAACAAAACAACTGAAATTACTGGAGAAGCTCATGATTTGGAGGTGCCGGTGTTGGACAAAATTATAAATCACACAACACCAGGTTATCGTCCAACAGGTTTATTTGGAAGCACTAGCTTTTGGACCGCTGCCCCTTCACCAGGTGGTTGCTTCATCAGAAAATCAGTAGGCTTGGCAGCATCTATGGGACAAAAGCAGAGCTAACATTTTGAGTGCAATGCTGCCAGACCTGCAATTTCGCCAGCAATTTCTGATTTTTTTTTTGAGATCTCCAGCATCCACCTTCTTTGTTTTATTTGAGGCCTGTGACCAATGGAAACTCCTTTGCTTCACTTTTACGGCCCAACCGTTTATGGCTTATTTGGTAAAACAGAAACACAATAAATCCGGTAGCATCTGCAGAGGGGGAAACACAGTTACCGGTTTGAGGGCAAAGACTCTTCTTTCGAACCGAAGAGAGGTGGCAAAGTCACAGGTTTATGCTGTTGAAAGTTGGGATGAGAAGGTGGAATAGAAATGCAGTGACAGGGGAGGGTGCCGGGAGGGGAGGGTGGACCTGACCAGGGAGTCATGGAGGGAATGGTCTTTATGGAATGTGGATAGGGGTGGGGAGGGAAATATATGTCTGGTGGTGGAGAATGATGTGATGTATACGGAGATTGGTGGGGTATAAGGTGAAGACCAGGGGGTGTTCTGTCCTTGTTGCAGTTGGGGGGATGGGGTTCGGGGTGGTGGTGCGTGAAGTGGAAAAGATGCATTGGGGGGCATCATCGACCACATGGGAGGAAAATTGCTTTGAAGAAGGAGGCCCTCTGGTGTGTTTCATGGTTGAACTGGTCCTACTGGGAGCAGTGGAGGTGGAGGAATTTGGAATAAGAGATAGTGTTTTTACAGGAGACAGGTTGGGAGGAAGTGTAGTCCAGATAGCTGCAGGAGTCAGTGGGTTTGTAGAAGATGCCCGTGTTGAATTGGTCACCGTTGATGGAGATGGAGAGGTCCAGGAAGGGGAGGAAGGTGTCTGAGATGATCCAGGTGAATTTAAGGTCGGGATGGAATGTGTTGGTGAAGTTGATGAATTGCTCAAGTTGATGAATTGCTCAACCTCCTCGTGGGAGCACGAGGTGGCGCCAATACAGTCATCAGTGTAGCGGAGGAAGAGGTGGACAGCGGTGCCGGTGTAACTACGGAAGATGGACAGTACCATGTAGCCAACGCAGAGACAGGCATAGCTGGGGTCCATCCGGTTGCCCACGACTACCTCTTTTGGCTGGAGCAAGTGGGAGGATTCAAAGGAGAAATTGTTGAGGGTGAGGACCAGTTCGGCCAAACGAATAAGAGTGCCAGTAGAAGGGTACCAATAGGGACGTCAGGAGAGGAAGAAATGGAGGCCTTGGGAGACCCTGGTCATGGTGGATGGAGGTTTACAGGGACTGATGTCCATGGTGAAGATGAGGCATTAGGAGCCAGGGAAACAAAAGACTTGGAGGATGTGGAGGGCGTGGGTGGTGTCCTGAATGTATGTGGGGATTTTCTAGACCAGGAGGCATAAGACAGTATCAAGGTATGTGAAGATGAGTTTGGTGTTTGCAGGCATAGCCCCTTCTTTTTTGGAAAATTGATTGATGTTAAAGGTGAAGTATTTCAATATGGAAATAAACTGAGCCAGGTGGAAGAAGGTGGTTTTGGATAGGGAGTAATTAGTCTCTATTTCACAAGGACATGGAGATCCTTCGACCATCTTGGTGAGGCATTGAGGTATAGAGGACTCTCATGTTCACTGTGAAAAGGAAGCAGTTCAGGCAGTTGAGTTGGGAGGAGAAAAGAGGGTGCTGGAATACTCTAAGATGGGACGTTTTGGAAGAAAGATCTCCAGAGGAGGTGAGGTGAGTGACAGTCCTCAAAACAATGGCTTGAGATTCAGTTGTGCAATCTCAGTCTGGGAGAGATAGAAAGAACTGTCTGAGAGATGGTGCTCAACTTCTGAGAGGTACAGGTTGGTGTACACCAGGTGACACCAGCATCAACTTTTGTCAGTGGGTTTGAAAACTAAGTCAGAGTTTGTCCTGAGAGAATGCAGTGCAGCTTTTCAAAAAGAGTCAGCTTCGAGTATATGGGAAGAGCAGAAAAATTCAGGCTGACAATGTCACGCCATCACTTCTCAATCAAAAGATCAACAGCAGGTACAGACCAAAGATCGGAGTCTAGGGGGAGGAGGAGAGTTGGAGATGAGTGGAAGGGTCTGTTGAGTGGTAAAGGGACTCCTGCCTCCAAGAAAATGGACACAAAGGCAAAGATGAAAAAAGAAGAGTTCAAAATTATGTTGTACCTGAGGTTGTTTTTTTTTGGGAGGTAGCCTAGTTCAGCATAACAGCCTTGGATACCTTCTTTTGTCATCTTGTCAAGAAGCAATGACTGCTTTTAGATGTTTCTTTCATGGTGTTCAGATTATTTCCCCGAACACTTCTACACACAATGATTGCTCACTGATTCAGGTTTCTGCACAGTTCTAAAATCAGTAAGACCGCTTTCCTAAAACTGTTTTATTATGTTCAATATTAGATATTGGATTCGATATTGGGTTAATCTATGTTTGAGGTACATACACATCCATAGTCATTTAGTTTGGGTATTTTTAAAAAACTTTCAAGAGTGTGGCACCAGAAAAGCACAGCAGGTCAAGCAGCATCCAAGGAGAATCAACATTTCAGTGTAAGCTCTGAACTGTCTTAGTTATTAGTTTGGATGACTCTCATTCTGTCAGGTTTTTGAACAAATACCTAGAAAGTTCTGTTTATTTTTGGGAAATGTTCACTGAATTTCAAAAGCTCTCTACTGATTTCTCCCTGAGATAAAGTGCAGACTGATCCTGATGTCAGTGGAAGTCCACAATGGCAATCATGTGACATCTGGGAGCCATTTTATAAGATGCTTTGTGTTCATTTTAAAGTCAGATTAGAATTATTTTCAAAATATATACTATAGCCATAATTTTTGACACCACATTTGCTTAAAGTAGTTCAGATTATTTAATTTACAAGTAGGAAAATCATGTTGGTCAATGCCTTTCACTTTGGCTTCTTCCAACAACAGACTGATTGCTCATGGTTAGTTGCAACAGTGGGGCATGGTGGATTTTTAAAAATCAAGTTTAGGAACATTATTTCTGGTCAATGTGACATAGTTTACATTGGCACTTCATTATTAAGAATGCACGTTCCCTTGTTTATGACTGCTAGCAAAAGTTTTTTTTCTGTTTAATCTCAACAGTCCACTTTTATCCCAATGTACACCAATAAAGACTATGGCCTCTTCAAGTGAAATACATTGCAAGTTAAGTTTATCATCTGTGGGTTGATGATGTGAAGTCTCTTTCATCGTGAATGCATAGTAAGGAAACACATAGTCACAGCTCACCACTTTCTGTCTGGGCATTAAATCGTAAGCTTCCCACAGTCCCACATGGGTATGTCTTGCTGTCAGGAACACACAACAGGAAAGTTTAGCCTTTTCATATTATCTAATGCCAAATTATGGGGAACAGTTTTTTGAAGTGTGCTCGATAGAGACTTATTACATACAGGCTCTATTTCCCTATCAGAGGCAAGAAATCCTCCAGTACTCTGTGCTGAAAGTGAAGTCAAATTCCACAAATGAAGTGTTCAATGACAACACATGAATGAATTTGCACTCACACACCACTCTTCAAATGCTCCAAAATTTCAATTAGCTGTCCTTGAAATGTCATCAATGTTATAGAGTGGGGTAATATGACAGCAGATTCCACATCACAGAGTTTGCAAATAGACCAAAAAAAAACTAGATAGATGATTGTGATGGTTTTGGTTGCTGGACAACCAGTGAACACCCACCACTCATGTTGGAAAAGTGTTAAATTTGCCTGACAGAGCAGATGGTGGCTTGGCTTGACAGTTTGCCCAAAAGGTAACACCTCTGTCAGTATATTTATCTCCTCATGCTGTACTGGTTTGTTGGCTTAGATGGTTTACTCGAGCCTTTCGATGGAGAGACTTTATAATGTATCGAAATTTCTTCCAGTATATTTCTGTCTATCTCTTAGTTTCCAAAAACACGTAGAAAATTGTGAGAGTCTGTCTTTACACACTGATTAGTTCAATGATATATGACTATTAGAGAAGATTAATCAACAGCAAAATTGATCGCTTAACCTCCAACCACAATTGTACTCATGTATAATTACTAATCAGTGATATTCCTGGACAAAGTAAATGATTTAATGAAATCGATTGAGAGACTGCAGAGCAGATCAGAGAGATTTGATTCTTGAAGTGATCTGATTTCTCTCAGGGAGCTTGACAGATATCTAATTTGTCCCATTTAATTGATCTTTTTATTGCGTTGTCGCACTAAAAATACCCTTTACATGTGTCACAATGAATCACAGTGGTACTATTGTAAAGATCATTTTCATGCAATTAAATAACATCAACTGGCTTCTCAGATGGTCTTTTAAAAGCTTGCCTCCCTAATCTCTTGAAAAAAAAGCAGAACCAGACATCAGCCATCTGCTTTCAGCTAATACTTCACTTGCAGAATCATTTATTGAGAGTCAAGAGGAATACTAACAGGAAAGGATACGGTAGATAGGGATAAAGTTTTTCCACTGGTTGGAGATTCTAGATCAAGGGGCTATAGTTGGAGAATTAGACTTTTCAGGAGAGACTTTCGGAAGCATTTCTACACTCACAGGGTGATCAAGGTT
Organism: Chiloscyllium plagiosum; assembly: GCF_004010195.1. Lineage (NCBI taxonomy): Eukaryota > Metazoa > Chordata > Chondrichthyes > Orectolobiformes > Hemiscylliidae > Chiloscyllium > Chiloscyllium plagiosum. The sequence continues at coordinate 9,393,804 of NC_057715.1, forward strand.
TGGAACTCTTTTCCATAAATGGCAGTGGGTGCTGGATTTGTTGTTAATTATAAATCTGACTTAGATAAAGGCTTGTTAAGCAAAGATATTAAGGGAAATGGGCCAAAGGGAGGTATATCAACCATGATTTCATTGAATAGTAGACTAGGCTCAAAGGGCTGAATGAGCTACTCCTGCTCCAATGAGAGGTCTCCTGACTATCCTTATCTGATATCAAAACTGTGCCCTATGGCATTTTTCTTGCAGTCTGGAATGGTTGATGTTCAATGCTTCTCTTCATCCTACTATCGCACAGGACGTTGGCCACTGCAAATTTGTTTTGATTCATTTTCAGATCATGGAAATCACTGGCAAGGCAGGCCATCCCTAATTGTATCGGAGAAGGGTTCAGGTCAGCCAACTTACTTCTTAAAGTCTTGCCATCCACATTCTGGAGCTATTGCCACGATACTGTTCCATCGGATATTCTGGCATATTGAACAAGTGCTGTGCAAATGAATTATATCTTCAAGAGAATGGCTATGAAATGCTTTTGGCTGTCTGAACTTAGTCTGTACATGCCAACCCTGAGTCCCTATCATATTTCAAAACCTGTCACATAAGTCATGTCACAGCTGATGGGAGGACGTCAAAGTTGGTTTTCAGTCAATGGTGTGAATCTTCTGGGATAAAATTGGAAAGAACACTGAAAACTTTACATTTTAAACAGAAGTGTAGTAGATCGCATTTTCTGTTCTTGGCAACAATTCATTAGTTGTTTAATTGAGCAAACACAGTGATAGAAGCCCATAGATCTTCCAAAATGGTGAGACATAATTGTAGAATTTGTGTCCCTATTTCCAAATGCATCTGACCACTTGAACATGGTGCTGAGTCAAACTGACGCCATTTTAGCTGTTAAAAGGACTTACATCATAATGTTGGAGTCACAAATGTATGGAATAGGTGTAAAGGCCATAGCAAGTCATCTAAGGCCTGTTCAACTATTATGATGTGAAGTTTGTAATATCTCCAGCCTTTAAAAATCAACGTCAATCTATGTCTGTTAATGAGTGTTTAATAAAACTGTTTTCTTGGTTTCAGGGTAGTTGTGATTTCCCTATGAATGCTTGGTTAATATCCTAAAGCTACAATTAAATTAGTTGGGTGTGAGCTGATGCTCTGAGTTCAAATTCTGATAAACAGCTTAAAATGAGAGTTGTTTATTATGCAGGATTTGAATGGAAGTTTGTTTCCATTTGTAAAAGAAATGAAGAACGCCAGAATAAGAAAATGTTGGAATAAGCTTACATAATGAGAGCATGTTTAAACATCAAATCTATATAATGAAATCAGGAATACATTTTTAGAAGTTTATTTTATTTCATGCCTTTTGAGGATCACTGCAATGTGGCATGAGTTGGCATGAGGGTATAAGAGGCAATTTAGTTGCGGGGGGGACATGATTTGTCATTAGGGATAAGAGGCCATTGGAGGTGGGTTGGGGGCATGAGTTTTTCTTTGTGAATGGAGACAGAGCATAGAAAGGGGTTTCTGTGTGGTGGTTACATAACAATATGAGTTGGCATGTGATCTAAATGTCTTTAGTGGCAGGTAGTGGATGCTCCTTGGGATGAGTTGGCATGTAGGAATAAAGGGCTTGGATATTGGATGAGCAAATGCCGGTTGGCCTTAATTGCTATAACACAATATGGAACAAGCGAACAGAGGCAAGTCTTCAAACCAAGACTTGGCTGACTCTGTGGTAGCCTATGCTCAACTTCTGGGGACACAGGGCCCAAATCCAAGTTGCACCTGTCTTCCCAGAGCGGGAAATCTGACATTCAAAGGCTTTTATTTTTGCGAGATGTATGATTTGTCGCCAAGGTGTCAGCTTTTGCATATTGGTATTTGTATTTGATCAGGTAATCCTAATGTTAGCTTCTATTTCAGAAAAACTAGACATACACAAGTACCTTCTACATGTGGTAAATAATTTCATGAGGTATGCACACTGCAACTGGTGAGGTTCCTCTGAATCCTTCAGCTTAGTTTCCATATCTTCAGCAGAATAATTAGCATAATTGAGGTTGCCTTAATTTTTTATTTGTTGATCTAGAGGAACATTCTGCTCCAAAATCTGTGTCCTACAAGCTTATCATTGACAGGAAGCAGTAACACCTTCACGATGACTCAATCACACAAGGTGGAGGAGGACAAATATGATTGTGCAGTTGTGTTCACAGCACCAGGGGCCTGGGTTCAACTCCCGCCTCGGGCAACTGTCTGTGTGGAGTTTGCACATTCTCCCCGTGTCTGTGTGGGTTTCCTCCGGGTGCTCTGGTTTCCTCCCACAATCCAAAGTGTGCAGGTTAGGTGAATTGGCCATGCCAAATTGCCCGTAGTGTTAGGTACATTAGTCATGGGTATATGTAGGGGAATGGGTCTGGGTAGGTTGCTCTTCGGAGGGTCGGTGTGGACTTGTTGGGCCGAAGGGCCTGTTTCCACACTGTAGCGAATCTAATCTAAATGGGCAGTATTGATTCAGCTGCCTGATATCCATCTCACTCGGTTTTAAATTTTACAACTTTTAATGAAAAAGTTATAATGGACAGCTGATCCAACATTGCCTCTTGTGGTACTGAAGTTAAAATTATCCTTCTGTAAATCTAATTTGACACAATTCAGTGCAGCTGAGCTAGAACATTCAGTTTATTTTGTTCGAGTGTCAGGTCAAAACTATCAGGCTATTTATACACTGTGACTACAGTCTCACTGCAAGCCACGAGAAATTGTCTTTTTTTTCTTGTTCAGTAAACAATGTATTGTATGGATTCTGCTCAAAATCACAAAATGTGTCTCCTTTGCCTACATTGCCTACATGTCTCTCTTCCAATTAACATAACTGATACATAATCAGAAATAGCATCAGTCTTGAGGCACATAAAATATTATGAATGATGTCAGGATGTTGCAAAAGTTTCAGATTTACAATTATGGTGGTCTCAAATATTTGAATTTGTTTAAGAATGTCAGTGTTAATGTCAGTTTATTTTACTTAGCTTTTGGAGAAAATCTAATATATCTGCCAAACAGCGTTGAAACATATCCTGTTTTGAAGCTCAGAACAACAGTCTTGAAATACAAGGGTCTGCTATTTAAAACAAAAACATGCAGGTCTGAGGGTGAGGAATAAAAGGTGAAGTTCTAACATCCATCATGAAGAGCTCAGACAAAAGGTCCCTCTTATTTATTTTATGCTCTCACATTTCAGCAGAACACTTTTTATTTATCCTTCTACTGAACTCTTCCTATTCAGCAATGTTTATGTGACAAGTTCCTGACCAATGCAGCTGCACATTTTGACAAATTGCTGTATTATAATTTTATAAAGACCTTTAAAAGAGGTGTCTTGATTATAAGGAAACATCAAATGACAATGATACAGTAAGTCATCCAGTCTGGAGAACATAAAACAAACTTCAGTCAAAACTATTTCTGAACACTTGCTTAAAAGCCAGTGCTCTCCATATTTCAGGCAATTGTATACCTCTGTATTCAATAAATCATGTGGCAAGTTGGAAGCTTTTCTGGAAGTAGAAATTCCTTTGTACACTACTTTTAATGTTCTGGTTAAAACGCTAGCAGGAGACTTCTCTGTATTTGTCTATGATAATTTAACAAAGTCAGTTTTTTAAAATTCATTCTCAGGATGTTGATGTCATTGGCAAGGTCAGCATTTAATGCCAATCCCTAGTCACTTGAGCAAGTGGTGCAGCTGAGTTATTTGATAGGCCATCAAGCTGTTGGGATTCAGCCACATTGCTGTGAGACTGGACTACATGTAGGCCAGACGTGACAGACTGACAGCTTTCATTCCCTGAAGGGCATTGGTGAACCAGTTATGTTTTACAGCAATCTAGTTCAGTATTTGGGCTGTGAATATGTTTCATAAACAAAATACCATTACTGAATTCAAACCACTTTTATTAATGCAGTTTTTATTGCCATATATCCAAACAATGAATTTAAATTCTCAAACCAATGGGATTCAGACCAAGAAGTCATGTTGGTGTTAGTGCTACAAAACTCTGGAGAACACAAAATGGTGGTCAAATGCTTCCAGTGCTTACATTTCACTGTATGTCTTTTTAGTAAGGAGTCCAGTGCAAGCAATCAAATCTCAATTTGCAGGGAGGTCTATCATTCTGGTTTTCAAAGGTTCTCTTAATATCCTCTCTTAAACACTCCCAATTCAACAGCCATATTAATTGTAGTTCTCTTGGTACTATGTTAGACTCTAAATCATAAGGTTCCAGAAACAAGATGCACTCTGGGGTGTGAGCACAGGTATCAAGGCTGACACACCATTACTGAGGGAGCACTACCCTGCCATCTCTTGGAGGAGAAGTCAAACAGAGGCCGGTCAGTCTGGTTCAGTGACTGTAAAAGATCCCAAAACCCTATTTAAAATAAAATCAGCAGAGATATTGCTGATGATCTGGCCAATATTTATCCCTCATTCAGCAACAGAACAAAAAGTACAGGTTATATGGTCAATATCATATTCATGTTTTTGCAATCAAGCATGACATGTTGTTGCATTTGCATCCTACGTTACAACAGTGACTTACACCTCAATAAGTATTTAATTGGCTATAAAGTGCTTTGAGATATTCAGTAGTTGTGAGAAGTTCTATATAAATGCAAAGTTAAAAATCACACAACACCAGGTTATAGTCCAACAGGTTTAATTGGAAGCACACTAGCTTTCGGAGCGCCGCTCCTTCATCAAGTGATAGGGGAGGGCTCAATCGTAACACAGAATATCTGTGATTTTTAACTTTGTACAACACCGGCATCTCCAAATCATATAACTGCAAGACTTTCTTTGACACGTATTCAAGGGAAATCCAAACCATTGTCCCTACTTTTCCCCAGTACTACTGAGGGTATGGTACTTCTAACTATCTTTTGGTATTGGATGTGTGCACTGCTTTTGATATGAAAAGAAGGAAGTAGTGCTGTTTTTTTCTAAAGGGGACCTATTAGCACTCAGTCTCAAATCACTCATGGGAGCTATCACTGCAGTCCCTCTTGAATGGTAGTATGATAGGGCCACATAGATTAGAACGCAGAGATAGAACACAGTGCACCAAGGTCATGGAAGGATGGTAGGCCTAAATACAAAGGTTTCCCAGCCATGTTATTCAGGAAGTACTGTTTTCTTCACCATAGCCAGCAATTGTGTCTGAAATGGCCATGTTTCATAAAGACAGCTGTGAGTGAACACCCCATCTCATCTGCCAGATCAGCAGCTGCACAGCAACGTTGGGACAGTCTGTTGGTTGCCATGAAGATCAATGCGGTCCTCTATTTAACGCAAAACCTTTCAGCTGAGACTGCCAGCACATTGTTATGGACCAGGCTAGTACCACCTCAAAATAGATTAGGAAGACAGCCTAGACCCTAAGTTTGTCTTATTTTTAAAAGGCAAGTGTAAGGCATTATGTTCTGGATGTAATTCATTGAACAAACTGCCAGGCTTGAAGCAAAACACACTTTATTCTTAATCTATTGTTAAAATACAAATAAAAGAAAGAAGGATTGTAATAAGTTAACTTGACTGGAAAACTTAACAGAATGATAGATTATTTAACTACTAAACAGCAACTGTTCCAAGATAGTGACATCCTATAAACACAGCCTTGGCAAGGGCAAATTCAGTAAAATAGATTTTCACATACAGTTCTCCAGTCCACGAGGAAAGAATATCAAGACAAAACTCAAAGAGAGAAGGAACTCAAGTGCTTTGCTGTAGTAGGAAGTACTGTATTGCCACTTCCAAACCCTAACAGTTACTAAAATCCTGGCTCTGTGGGAACTTGACCCACCCATTCAAGCTGCTTCTATTGTTCCAATTTTAAAAAAACAAGGCCTCACAAATTGCTTATTGGCCACTCAGCACCTGTGCCTCAATCTCTCATCATTAAAAAAGCCAGGACAAAGTGCACCTATTAAGGCCATAGTGTCATCACAATATTTGAGTTCACCAAGCATTGATGCATTTCAAAGGTCTCATTATCCTGTAACTAAGAGATACTTCAGTCTGTCTGTGTGGAGGTTGCACATTCTCCCCACGTCTGTGTGGGTTTCCTCCTGGTGCTCCGGTTTCCTCCCAAAATTGAAAGATATGTGGGTTAGGTGAATTGGCCAGGCTAAATTGCCCATAGTAATCAGGAATGGTTAGGTTATGTGCATGAGTCAGAAGTAAAATGTCGAGTAATGGGGTAGGGGAATGGGTCTGAGTGGGTTGCTCTTCAGAGAATCGGTGTGGACTCGTTGGGCTGAAGGGCTTATTTCCACACTGCAGGGATTCCATGATTCTACGATTCTTCTCTCTAACTGGAGAGTAGTATCACTCCCTTATTAATGTGCATTTGATTTGCAACCAAAGCATCATAATGACGTATATCTGCTATATCCTTAGAGCAGCCATGGTATTTGCATCTGTTTTAATTGTGTAGAGGTAAAAAGAATATGGATAGATAGATAGGAAAGGGACATTTCCCCTTAGCAGAGGGGTCAATAACCAGGGGCATAGATTTAAGATAAAAGGCAAAAGGTTTTGAGGAAGAATATTTTCAGGATGGCGGGTATCTGGAACTGAATGTTTGAAAGGGTTGTACAGATAGAAATGGAAAACAAAAACTTTTCAGAAGTAATTAAATTATCATTTGAGGTACCATTACATACAAGGCTAAAGCCAAAGTCCTTGAAAATGGGATTAAAGTAGATAGCTGTTTAATGATTGGTGTGGAACACCATGGGCCAAAGTGTCCCTTTCCATGCTGTAAAATTGCACGACTCTATGAGTAATATTAACACTATATCTGTTTGTTGAAAAGTTGGGAATTTGACATGCTTGATGCTCCATTGTTTCATGGCTGTTTGTGATGACGTAAGGTGGACTTGAGCTGATTTAGAGGCTCCTGTGAGTTGCTTCCTGAAAACAGATACATAGCCCAACATATAGGATTTATACACCATCATAAAAATGTTTCCTTAGTTTGAGGAGACCTCTTCTCTCATCCCACAAATTAATTCAAATAGACTAAAATGAGTGGACGCATTGGGTAAAAATCCTGTGGCAAACAAAAGAAATTCCACTCCTTAATCTCCAGGATGAGGACATTCATAATGGTATGGCCTGATCATTGTTTTCAGAGTTTGATAGTGTCTTTCTAGAGCTTCTTGCATCTGTGAGTGATACGCTGAACATCTTAACTGCTACGTAAAGACTACTCATAATTTCCTTAAAAGATTTAGACAGCTTCAGTCACAGGTACAAGTTAGTTTGTTGTACAGGTACACAATGTTTTATCTGAAAGTCTGAAATCCGAAAAACTCCAAAATCCAAAATCCAAACAGGTGACCCCACTCCACACCACTCGAACCATATCGCTCAGATGTGACGTAGTGGCATGGCCTAGCACTGGCAGGTATCAATTGTGTCTCAGCACTCATACTATTCACACGTGCATCTGCTGTTAGGTAATTTTCTTTATTACACTGTGAAAATGTCATCTATTCCAAAATCCAAAAAAATTCCAAATTCTGCAAAACAACTGGCCCCAAGGATTTCAGATAAAGGTTTGTGTATCTATATTTGCAATTAGATTTCTTTTTCCTGCACTGACCTCTATATCCCAATGACTCCCAGGGATTTACCCTACCATTTCCAGCAATCTGCACAAAGGTTGCAATGAAAACATTTATGCTTTTGGATATTGCTTCCACTCTCAGCATCTTCCTTCCTGACCTTAATTAAACTGGATCTCCACTGGAAATCCATATCAAGTCAAGAACTGGCTTAATTTCACTGATATTAGTTAAGCAGTTATTGTCCTCAAGGGAATCTCCTCTGGGAATCCAGTAGTCAAATATCCCTAATGATAAAGATATACTGGTGTCCTGCTTTGATTTTTGGCAAGGTCCTACACTGTCTATTAATTTTCTGTTAAATGGTTTCTCAAAAATCTATTACAGGAATTGGAGGTATTAGTCTGATTGCATATTGTAGTTTTCCCATCATCTGGGATGTGTGTACATTTTTCAAAACTGCATCATGTACCTGGTTGGTAAAAATGTTGAGTTATATGTATTTGGGTCACCTAGATACCTACATGCCCTCTAAAGGATTTTAATGGACTATCCTTCATATTTTTTGATCATATTTGAGCTGAACCAGAAACTACTCTTTGTCTGCAGGACTGTGAAGAGATCTCCACACCCTTATCAGAATCCCATCTTCACCTTTGTCACATTCTGAAATGTTCTCAGCTTCAATGTCAGTTTGAGCCAATTGGGCTACTTAACTTTAGGATCAGCTTGCTGAGCCATGATCAGAGTTTTCCTCTAGATTATAAAATTCCCAAAGAAAGTTTCAGATAATTAAATATCTGAAGAAATGTGCCAATTCAACACCCAACAGTGCACTTTGTTCAGCCATTGTCTGGGTCACTTGAAGGAAAACGTCCTGGATACTTTCTTTGTAATTGTTCTGTCATCTTGACCTTACCTTGGTTTTTCTGTCATGAGTGATATCAACTTCACTCCTGCCAAATTATTCCATAGGAGTAGGTCAACTCAAGAAAAACTTGGATTACAGACCAGATCATAATCATCATCTTCAACTTCTCTGTCAATGTTAATAGCCTAGATTTGGTGTCATTTTCAAATCACTTAAAGATCTATCTTCAACCTCTTATCAGCTGCCAAAGATGTTTTGATCTAAGAATGCACAAAAAGTTTCATTCTTGGTATCTTTTTCAAATTATTTCAAACTGTCTTGCAATGACATATCATCAGCATTTGTTATTCTACTGAAATCAGTGTGCTGTTGGTTTAGTCTACTAATCTACAAAAATAAAAATATTATATCAAAATCTTGCTATTATGTTCAGACATATTAGACAAGTAATGTTTCAGCTATACAGAACTTTAGTTAGGTCACATTTGGAATTTTTCATGTAGTTCTGGCCGCCACACTATAAGAAGGATGTAGAGATATTGGAATGGATACAGGAAGGTTGACCAGGATATTGCCTGGTTTTGACAGTATTAGCAATTAGGAAAGATTGGACACACTTGGTTTGCTTTCCCTTGAATGTCGAAGAATGGAGGGCTATCTGACAGAATTTTACAAACTTATGAGAGGCAAGGATCAAATGGGTAGTCAGAGTCTCTTTCCCAGGGTAGAAATGTCAATTACTGGGCTGCATTGGCTTAAAATAAAAGGGGGTAAGTTAAAAGGAGATGTGAGGGGTTAGTTTTTAACACAGAGAGTGGTAATGCATTGCCAGAGGAGGTGATGGAGACAGATACAACAGCAATATTTAAAAAGGATCTTCACAGAGATGTGAACAGGCAGGGAATAGAGAGGTACAAATCACATTGAGGCAAAAGGTTCTTCAGCTTAGAATGGGGTCATGTGTTAGCACAATTTTGGTGAGCAGAAAGGCTTGCTCCTGTGATGTAAAGTTCTTTGTATTCTTTGTATTCATTGACACAGGGATAGCAAGTCAAAACAAATTAGCCTCATTAGATTTTCACAACAGTGAAATTAAAATATTCAATGACCCGCAAAATTGTGCAATTATTCCTAATCAGACTTTAGAATAACAAGCCTTTGATAACGTTTATAACTTAAACAAAAAAAATTGTTATTACCATAACTTTAGCAGGACGAAGGTAAACAACAGGGTAGTCTAATTCCTAGCCATGATTTAAATCCATCTTTCTTTGATCATTTATACATGGACAGACATGGTTAAGGGATAAATTAGAAAGAAAGAAAATTGTAATTTGCCATTATAATTAAACAGTTGCTAATGATGGATGCCCAATCTTCATGTAATCCTTGAATAATGAGTTGTTCGCAGGCATAAGACTGTCTATTTGTCTGTCACTGGTGAATGTAAACCATTTTATAAACTTCAAGAGAATTTACTATTTATTACAGACTAGGATTCTTTTCTCAGAACATTCAACAATTCTTTAACTGGATATAACCCTAGAGAGTACAGCTTCCAAAATTACTCTTCACCTGCCAAATCCAGTAGAAATGGTTTTCTCTCCACTTTTATTATTTTAATCAATAGTCTCTATGGTTATTTGGTTAACATTGGACCTCCTTTGATTGATCAAGTAATAAGTGTCTCTACATTAGCCAAACAAAATTCTTCTCTCTATTGGACTTTGAATGAAAAGATCCATTAATTTCCTTTATCATGTACAAAATTCTTGATGTAGGATGAAACAAAACTCATTGAATGAAGACTCCAAATTCGTTAACAAACATAATTTGTAGTATGAAAATATACATTCTCAGTAACCCAAAACACAAGCATAAACATACAAAGACACTTCAGGGAAAGGGGAAATAATGGATTTCTCTCAGTAGAGATACACTTTGGAAAAGAAAACACTTTCTGGCAAAAAGAAAGATAAGATACAGTGTTATGATGTTTGTCAGTCTATTCTTGTTGCAGTGTAATCAACTCACTAATCATGTGCAGTTGTTTCTGGAGTCCTAGTACACAAAGCTTGCCCAGAAAATAGATTATGAAGTTCTTTCTCTCACACATGAAAGCAATGAGATTTCACACTTGTCAGCGATGTTTCAGAGAAAGGACACTTAAGTTGAGCTCCTTATTCGAGAGCAAACTTTCTTCAACTGACCAACCCAAACACAAGCTCTAAAAATGCAAACACTCTGAAAAGTTATACAAGTGGCCACCTTGTCAGCTGCAGAGACTTATTATTTGACACTCCACTCACATGATTTGTATGATCATTTGATTTCTCTGCCCTTGATCTCTTCTCCCTTAAATCCTGTGGTCTGTGTGATTTCCTCTCATTTCACCTGATGAAGAGGTTATGCTCTGAAAGCTTGTTCAAGTAAATCTGGTGTCATGTGATTTCTGATTTCGTTCACCCTAGTCCAACACTGGCACCTCCACACCAAATGAAATGTTATTTCAGACAGATCTGACTAGTCATGGGACTAATATTTCGTATCTGATGATTGACAGTAGTTTAAGATTCACTCTCTTAAATGTATATGCATATCAATATCACTACAATGGACGGAATCCTACTGTCTTTAAGGGGCACCTGTAGAAATAGTTCTTAGAATGGTCTCGACCAATAGGATGTTCAGTAAAATAGTGGGCGGCACAGTGGCACAGTGGTTAGCACTGCTGCCTCACAGCGCCAAAGACCCGGGTTCAATTCCCACCTCAGGCGACTGACTGTGTGGAGATTGCACATTCTCCCTGTGTCTGCGTGGGTTTCCTCCGGGTGCTCCGGTTTCCTCCCACAGTCCAAAGATGTGCAGGTCAGGTGAATTGGCCATGTTAAATTGCCCGTAATATTAGGTAAGGGATAAATGTAGGGGTATGGGTGGGTTGCGCTTCGGCGGGTCGGTGTGGACTTGTTGGGCCGAAGGGCCTGTTTCCACACTGTAATGTAATCGAATCTAACTTATGCCAGAAATGTCGATTCTCTTGTTCCTCGGATGCTGCTTGACCTGCTTTTCTAGCACCATACTCTCGATACTGGCATTCAAATAGAGATGTATAGAGAATATAGGTGCACATTATTATGGGAGAAATTGGTCATGAATCTGTACAATTTTCTACTGCGATTATTCTGAATGCTCAATAATAGCGTAGACTTAAGGCTGAGATTGATAAATCTTTGGTCTCTCAGGTAATGAAAAGCTATGGAAATTAGAAAAGAATGTAGAATTAAGGCAGCAAATCAGTTACGCTTGTATCGAACTAGAGAGCAAGTTCAAGGATCTGAATGGTCTCTTTATACTGCTCCTTACATCTTTGTATTTCTTCAACCAACCATGCATGATCTTGAGACTAAGATACAATAGTTGTCTGATGATTCCTTCCAGAACAAAGGTTTTGAGCCAGAGTCACACAAGTAGTCAATGAAACTCCTGATTTTCTTAGTTCTGATTTTAACTAGGAAGTCAAAGATATTGTGGATGGGGTACACTGGGTATTGTCCTGATCCTCAATGTTATCTCTGCATAGCACTAGAGATCCACAATATTGTGGTTGTGTATCTTCTACTTCTGTCATGCCTTCCCTAGTTTACCTTTGCACTGTCTGCTTCCTTCATGTGCTGCATGTGAATTTCTGGGGAAATAAAATCACTCCTTCAAATGAAAAATAGAAAACTGTTTCATAATTAATAACTTGCTCACTGAATTGCAGGAAGAGAAAAGCTTCACATTATCCCAAATACACGGACAGCAGGGTATTTAAAGGATTGTTAATCCATAAAAAAGAAATACACATTCTCTTGTTTTCCATTAAAAATAAAACTTTATACTCTCTGTTTCATACTCTCTGACACCTGCACTGTTACTGATTTGAATATTCACCAACTGAAAAGTATTTTCAATGTGTAAAAAATAGACCATGTGCACACTGATCATGACAGGTTAGTTTATGGATGGTCCATGCACAGCGTTTAGTAAGCAACAACAGCATTACGTGGATCTGTTAGGAGATATAATCTGTTCTCATATAATGTACAAGGCAATCTTTTTTTTTATTAAACAGTATATGTCTTGCATCCTGGTGGAATTATTTTTAAAGCATAGTTGCAGATTTAATTGAGAAACTTTCTTTAATTTCTAATAACAAAATCAAAACCAACTAACTTATAGCTTTTAATTAAAAGAAATTAATCCACCTAAATATCAAACATTTCATTAGTGTTTCAAAATATATAGGACCAAGTTACTCTTTTTGCATTGATTTTAGCTAAATAGCAAGCATGAATGGAAAGCTGAAATGATTGTAGTGCCAGGTTTATTCCCATTATTTCATATATTTGCAATATTGGATACTAAGTTCAGATAAAGGAAGCCCTTCAGACCGCTTGACAAAATCATTCCAGAACACAAACCTAACTGCCTATACAACACACAATTTAATTGTTGTTCAAATACAATAATCCAAACGAGACAGTCAGGGAGTATCATGTTTGGATAACTGATTGTTTGAATAACTGATTGTTCAGATAATGGACAACATTTTTACAGGACCTTGAGAACTTGTTCAGATAATCCAAAATTCGGATAATTGACATTTGAATAATTGAAGTTGTTCTGTATGTAGTTATAGAGTCATTCAGCACAGAAATAGAACTTGTGGTCCACCAGTCCATGCCAACCATAATCCCAAACTAAGCTAGTCCCACCTGCCTGTACTTGACCCATAGCCCTCAAACATTTCTTATTCATGTATTTATCCAAATGTCTTTTAAATATTCTAACTGTACCCGCATCCGTCACTTCCTCTGGAAGTTCATTCCACCCACAAAGCACTCTCTGTGTAAAAAGGTTGCCCCTCATGTCTTTTTTAAATCTTTCCTGCCTCATCTTAAAAATATGCCCCCTGGTCTTACAATCCTCCACCCTAAAGAAAATACACCTGTCATTCACCTTATTTACACCCTTCATGATTTTATAAATCTCTGTAAGGTCACCCCTCAATCTCCTTCGCTCCAGTGAAAAATGTCCCAGTCTGACCTACCTCTCCTTATAACTCAAACTCTCCATTCCCAGCAATATCCTGGTAAATCTTTCTGAACCATCTCCAGCTTATTATCACCCTTCCTATAACAGGGCGACCAGAAATTTGACAGAGTACTCCAGAACAGGGTACAGTCTCAGCATGATGATACATTAGCTGAACAAATTACTTCTAGTACTCTAGCTCTACATGCCCTTCCTAATTTGGAGACACCGGTGTTGCACAGGAGTTATTTGGAAGCACTAGCTTTCGGAGCATTGCTCCTTCATCAGGTGATTGTGGACAATAAGACACCAAATTTATAGCAAAAGTTTACTTTTTAGTTTCATTTATAGCAAAACTTTTGCTATAAATTCGGTGTCTTACAATCTTATTCTTCACAATCACCTGTTGAAGGAGCAGCGCTCCGAAAGCTAGTGTTTCCAAATAAACCTGGCAAAAGTGATGACTGCAGATGCTGGAGATCAGAGTCTAGATTAGAGTGGTGCTGGAAAAGCACAGCAGGTCAGGCAGCATCCGAGGAGCAGGAAAATTGATGTTTTGGGTTAAAGCCCTTCATCAAATAAACCTGTTGGACTATAACCTGGTATTGTGTGATTTTTAACTTTGTATGCTCTTCCTAGTAACCATGCTCTAGGGGTTGACCACTCTCTGTGTTTATGCAATTTTCACCTTGTTCCTTTCCTTAAAACCGTTGAAAGAATTAAACCTGAAAACAAGATGATGAATTGTATAATAGAAGCAAAAGGGTAATTATAATAGCAAAGGAATCCTAAAGCTCAGGTAAGGTATTATTACTTGCAGTAGGAGTAAGATTTCACAGCATTAGGACCATTACTACTCATTTTTAATGAAACTTAATATTATCCTATCAGAACAAAACAAAGCAGACATGCTTTAGTCTAGTTTCAGTGCAGAATTAAAATAATGGCTACATTTCATTCAATATGACATGCAGATTGTTTATGCCTGGTACATTGTAAAATCTTTATTAAGAAAATGTATTAATGAATGTGTCAGATGAGTGATAAAATACAATGAAATGCTTCAACAATATATCTATAAAATTAAACACATTTAAATTTCTACATTCTTTTAATGTATATACAATGTGAAAACAGCATTTGTTACAATTCAATTTTATCAATAATCTGACACATTATTATAGCTGATTTATTTATACATTTTTACAATGGAAATTTTACAATACATGAGGCACATGACAACTACCTTCAATATTTAATCAAATGTCTTTATTTAGCTTCTGCAATGGCATTTTTCTAAAACAAATTTAAGTTTGAATAGTCTCATCTTTGAGTGTTCAGTTTCAAGGATGAAAGTCCTGTGCCCCATAGACCACTTGAAAGACTCTGACCCAGGGATGGATTATGTTTCCAATGCTTGGCAGTCGCATAAAGCAGGTTTTACATCCATTACACAGGACACTCAGTGGCTTAACTGTGGAATATTATCATGCAGTCCAATTTTGGATGGTCACAATCTCTCAGGTGGTGCCCAGTTCCAGACTCAAAGCAAATTTTAACCACACTACTTATGCATATAAAATGTAGTTTTTCACAGAAACACTGCAGTGTGGAAGCAGACCATTCAGCCCATTGAAACAACACCAACCCTCTGAAGAGCATCCCACCAAGATCCATTCCCTTACCCTATCTCTAGAACCCCACATTTCCCATAGGTAATCCCATAAGTCTATACATCCTTACATAAAGGGTAATTCAACATGGCCAATCCACCACATTTTTTGACTGTGAGAGGAAACCCACATAGACATGAGAAGAATATGCAAACTCCATACAGATAGTCATCCTTGAGTGGAATTGAACCTGGGTCACTGGCACTGTGAGGCAGCAGTGCTAACCACTGAGACACTGTGCCGTCCAGCTATTAACTTATGCACAAAGTTCATCAGGTTTCCTGACATATTATTCACTGTCAATTGAAATCCCCAGGCAACTTTGTATCATCTGTAACACTCTTCATGATTTAGTATCTCTAAACCAAGGCTCTTCTATCTTTCTGGATAGAACGGTCACTCCATGCCAAGCAAACAGTATCCTACAAAAATGTATTTCTCAGCAAATTAGTCTGGAAACCCTTAAGCAAGCTGAATATTATCCAATTACCTATCCATCATTGCTATTGAGAGGGAGGTGATGAGCTCCCTTTTTGAACTGCTACAGATTACTTTGCTATTAGGGAGGGAGTTTCAGGACTTTGATCCGGTAAGAGTGAAGAAACAGTAGTGTGTATCTTGGAAAGGAACTTGAGTTTCATTCTGTTTCCTATTGGTGTCTGATTCAAACTCAAAATTCATTTTCTATTATTTCGGAGGCTGACAAGCAGGGTCTGCAGATGGCCTCCTGTCCCAAGAGAAGAAAAGATTACTGGAATATTGAGATACTGGAGTTGAAAAATGTGGTGCTAGAAAAACACAGCAGGCCAGGCAGCATCCGAGGAGCAGGAGAATCGACGTTTTGGGCATAAGACTTCTTCAAGAATGAGGCTGGTGTGCCAAGCGGGCTGAGATAAAAGCTATGGGGGAGGGAATTTGGGGGAGGGGCTCTCCCCCAAATTCCCTCCTCCCTACCTTTTATCTCAGCCTGCTTGGCACACCAGCCTCATTCTTGAAGAAGTCGTATGCCCGAAACGTCGATTCTCCTGCTCCTCGGATGCTGCCTGGCCTGCTGTGTTTTTCCAGCACCACATTTTTCAACTCTGGTACTCCAGCATCTGCAGTCCTCACTTTCTCCATGTTGAGATACTGGCCTTATTTAGACTGATGCATGGGATGCTAAGTGTTTAGCTGGTGTAAATCACAATTGGAATAACTCAATTTAAAGTGAGGTCAGTCCTGGGAGTGGGAGGTCCCAAAGATGTTTTGGGAGTGGGGAGAGGAGATTTAGAAGCAGCAGACTACATTATTTTGGTTGTTATGATTCCCAAATATAGCTTCATAATTACCTTTCCTGAGCTGCTATTACCTGTGGACTTAATTGGAGTGTGGCTGGCTCAGTCTCATTAACATTAGTACCAGAGCCTGACTTTCACCATACGTCCCAAAGTTGCATATTACATACGTCTACATTGTCACATTCAGTGCTCTTTCAAAGTGATAGCATCTGCAATGAAACTATAAGCAGGCACTGCAACACAGGTCCAATTCTGTTCCAGTTCCTTTGCACAATGAAACAGGACAAGTTAAAGTGTGTCTCCACAGTCTTAAATTCAAATGAAGAATTGCAGATGCTGGAAATCTGAAACAAATACAAACATTTCTGGAGAGACTTAACAAGTCTGGTAACATCTGTGGAGAGAAATCAGAACTCCAATTCTGAACAAGGGTCACTGAACTCAAAACATTGACTTTGCTTTCTCTCCATAGATGCTGCCAGACCTGCAGAGTTTCTCCAGCAATTTCATTTTGCTCCACAATCTTAACTTCAGTTCAATGTCAAAAAGTGTTTCTCTCCAAAGCTAGCCTGGTACTGTGGCAACTGTTAACAATGCATGTTAAAAATTGTCCTATCTATTTGCACTCAAGTTTAGTGGCTTTCTCTCAGATCCTAACAGTTGCTAATGGACAAGATGAGAGTGTGTTGCTGGGAAAGCACAGCAGGTCAGGCAGTGTACGAGGAGCTGGAGAATTGACGTTTTGGGCATAAGCCCTTCATCAGGAATGCGGCTCATGATGATTCCAGCTCATTCCTGATGAAGGGCTTATGCCTGAAACATTCTCCTGCTCCTCGGATGCTGTCTGACCTGCTGTGCTTTTTCAGCACCACACTCCCGACTCTGATCTCCAGCATCTGCAGTCCTCACTTTTTACTAATGGTCAAGGTGCTATCATTGTGACACAAACAAAACATTGCAGGTACTACAATCTGAAATAAGAGCAGAAAGCACTGAAGGAACTCAGCAGGTCTGGCAGTAACTATGGATAGAGAAACAGAGCTAACACTTTGAACCTAAAATGACTCTTCTTCAGAACTGCTGTCATTACAAATCAGGTTTCCTAATTTATTCTTTCACTCATTTTATCACAAACGCGAGTGAAAGAAATAAAAAATCCCTGGTCTTTGTTCTGTTTCAAGCAATGCTATCCCAAGTGGATTGACACTTGTATTATGGTTTTGAGAAATTTTTTTGGCAAATTTTCAATCCTCAAATTTAGTTGATGAGGAGCAGAAACAACTTTATAAAGGATATAATTCATTGCACCCTTGATTTAGAGTGATTGCAGAACCTTCGGCAGCATTTATAACAGAAGTACAAGTTAGTGAAACGACTGCACACTGTAAACACCCATGGATAAAACATATTGACTGTGTTAGTGTAAGTATTGAAACTCTTTAAATCTTGCTGCTAGAAGAGTAATGAGACAAGAAATTGGATCTCTTAATTTGTCCCACATCAGTGACTGTTGATTGGGATCCACTGATAGGCTTGATGCTTTTTTTCTGGAAATGAAACTCCTCGAGTCTCACACCCTTTTCTCACCAACTCAATCAACTTCTTCTGTTCAGGAGCTAACACAATTCCTATTTAAAAGTTATGATCAAATTTGTCTTCATTGTATTTCAGGTTCTTATAATTCATTTTTAATTTGTTTATTCTCTAGATGCGGGCAGAGTCAGCAAGGTCAGCATTTATTGTCCATCACTAATTGCTCTTGAGTAGGCAGCAAGGTGTTGCTACCTTGAACAGATGCTGTCAATGTTAATAGTAGTATCATTCCAAGTCAGAATGGTGTGTTTTGGAGGGGAACTTGCAACTACTGGCATTCCCATGCAACTGCTGTCTTTGTCTTTCCAGTTTCTAGAGGTTGCAGATTCATGAAGGTACTGTCTGAAAATGTTCTTGTGAGTTGCTCAAGTGAACTTTGTAGATAGATGGTGCACATTGCACCCACTATGTATTGGTGATGGAGGGAGGGAATGTTTAAGGTGGCTGATGGGAGTGTCAGTTAAGTAGCTGCTTTGTCCTGGATGGTATTGAGTGTTTGAATGTTGTTGGAGTTACACATATCCTGACAAGAAGAGAGTTTTAGATTAGATTAGATTAGATTGCTTACAGTGTGGAAACAGGCCCGTTAAGTAGCTGCTTTGTCCTGGATGGTATTGAGTGTTTGAATGTTGTTGGAGTTACACATATCCTGACAAGAAGAGAGTTCCCCAATATACTCCTGATTGTGCCTTTTAATGTTGGAGTTACCCACAACAGAAGTCCCAACATTCAACGTGACCTTGTACTTACAGTATTCATATGGCTGGTCTGTTTCAGTTTTTGTCCAATGATAATCCCCAGGCTGTTGATAATCGGGATGCAGCAATGACAATGAAATTAAATCTCAAGGAGTGATGATTTGAGTGTCTCTTGTTGGAGATGCATGTCATGTGACACTTAGACATCACAAACGTGGGTGGCAAGGTGGCTCAGTGGTTGGCACTGATGCCTCACAGCATCAGGAACCCGGGTTCAATTCCTGCCTCGGACAACTATTTGAGTGGAGTTTGCACATTCTCCCCGTGTCTGCATGGGTTTCTTCCGGGCGCTCGGGTTTCCTCCCACTATCCAAACATGTGCAGGTTAGGTGAATTGGCCATGCTAAATTGCCCATAGTATTAGGTGCTTAAGTCAGAGGGAAATGGGTCTGGGTGGGTTACTCTTCTGAGGGTCGGTGTGGACTTATTGGAGGGAGAGGCTGAACAGGCTGGGGCTGTTTTCCCTGGAGCGTCGGAGGCTGAGGGGTGACCTTATAGAGGTTTACAAAATTATGAGGGGCACGGATAGCATAAATAGGCAAAGTCTTTTCCCTGGGGTTGGGGAGTCCAGAACTAGAGGGTATAGGTTTAGAGTGAGAGGGGAAAGATATAAAAGAGACCTAAGGGGCAACGTTTTCACACAGAGGGTGGTACGTGTATGGAATGAGCTGCCAGAGGATGTGGTGGAGGCTGGTACAATTGCAACATTTAAGAGGCATTTGGATGGGTATATGAATAGGAAGGGTTTGGAGGGATATGGGCCGGGTGCTGGCAGGTGGGACTAGATTGGGTTAGGATATCTGGTCAGCATGGATGGGTTGGACCGAAGGTTCTGTTTCCATGCTGTACATCTCTATGACTCTAATCTAATAGAAATATACTTACAGTTTAACATGCCAAGTCTGAATACTGTCCAAGGATTGCTCCATATGGAAATGGACCATTTCAGTGTCTGACGGGTTATGAATGGATTGAAGAGTGTGGTGCTGAAAAAGCAAACCCAGTCAGGCAGCATCTGAAGAGCAGGAGAGTTGACATTTCAAGCATAAGCTCTTAATCAGGAATGAGGGGTTGGCTTAAGGGGGCTGAGAAATAAATGGGTGGGTGGGAGGACAGGGTTTGGGGGGGAGGTAGCTGAGAATGCGATAGGTATATGAAGGTAGGGGATAATGGTGAAAGGTCAGAGTGGAGCTGATAGGTGGGAAGTATAATAGACAGGTAGGACAGTTCAAGAGGGCGGTGCCAAATTGAAGGGTTGGATCTGGGATTAGATGGGTGGAAGGGGAAATGAGGAAACTGGTGAAATCCACATTGATCCCGTATGGTTGGAAGGCCACAAGGCTGAATTTAAGACCTCAGCACATCAATACAAAAGACAATTTACAACAATCTTCAGCCAGAAGTGCTGAGTGGATGATTCATTTTGGCCTTTTCCTGAGGTCTGCAGAATCCCCAGGTTTCCAGATGTTCAGTAAAACCTGAAAAGACTGCAGAGATGCTGGAAATCAGAAACAAAAACAGAAATTGATGGAAAAGCTCAGCAGCCTGGCAGCATCCCAAGGTGGAATGGGATTGAATATTGTATAATCATCAGAAAACAACACTGATTCTGATGTTGTAAAGGAGGGAGGCTGTTGACAAAGCAGTTGAAGATGGTTGTGCCGAGGACACAACTCTGAGGAGCTCCTGTTTGAGGAACTCAATCTGGGATTGAGATGACTGACTTTCAACAATCACAGCCATTTTGCTTTGCACTAGAAAAGATTCTAAAGAGTGGTACGTGAATGGAATGAGCTGCCAGAGGAAGTGGTGGAAGCTGGAATTATTGCAACATTTAAGAGGCATTTGGGTGGGTATATGAATAGGAAGGGTTTGGAGGGATATGGGCTGGATGCTGGCAGGTGGGACTAGATTGGGTTGGGATATCTGGTCGGCATGGACAGGTTAGACCGAAGGGTCTGTTTCCATGCTGTACATCTCTATAACTCTATGACTCTATGACTCTAACTAGTGGAATATTTTTTCCGTGATTTCCATTGACTTCAGTTTAGTCAGGGTTCCTTGATGTCACATAGTCAATACTGTCTTGATATCAAGGGAAGTCACTCTTACCATAATTCTGGTATTCAGCTTGTATGTTCATGCTTGGACTTGAGCTGTAATGAGGTCAGGAGCTGAATGAGCTAGTTAGATTCAAAACCCCACAACAGTGAGAAAATTATTGTTAAGCATGTGTTGCTTAACAGCTCTGTCAATGACATTTTTCAACACTTTATTGGCCTTCAAGAGCAGGTTTAAGAAACAGCAATTGGCTGTTTGGATTTGTCCTCCTTTTTGTACACAGGAAATCCTTGGGCCATTTTCCATATTGCTAAGTTGATGTCAATGTTGTGAATGCACTGGAATAGCTTTGTTGGGATGGAATGCAAGTCATCAGGACTATTTTTAGAATGTTACCCACTGCTCTGTGGCTGATCACTTCAACTTCCCCTCTCATTCCACCAAGGACATGCATGTCCTGGGCCTTCTCCACTGCCAAATCTTAGCCACTTGATGCCTGGAGGAAAAGCACCTCATCTTCCACCTTGGGACCCTCCAACAACTGATGAGAATTTCATCAGTTTTCCACATCTCCCCTCCCCCCACCTTTTCCCATTCTCCTCAGCCCCACCCCCTCCCATTTATCTCTCAGCCCCCCTTTCCCCACCACTGCTTCCTCACCATTCGTAACAAATAGATTATGCTCGAAATGTCGACTCTCCTACTCCTTGCATACTGCCTGACCTGCTATGATTTTCCAGCACCACACTTTTTGACTCTGATCTCAGCATCTGCAGTTCACACTTTCTCCCATAAGTTTACATACGTGGCACCTTCTGAAATTTTTTGGCATCATGTGGAGTGAATTGAATTGGCTGAAGACAGATATTTGGGTAAAAACAGAAATTGCTGGAAAAGCTCAGCAAGTCTGGCAGCATCTGTGGAGAGAAATCAAAGTTAAAATTTCAGAATTGAGGAATGGTCACGCGGCCTGAAAGGTTCACTCTGATTTCTCTCCACTGATACTGCCTGACCTGTTGACCTTTTCCAGCAATTTCTGTTTTTGTTTCTGATTTCCGGCATCTGCAGTCCTTTTGGTTTTTACTGAACATCTGGGAACCTGAGGATTCTGCAGACCTTAGGAAAAGGCCAAAATGTACCATCCACTCAGCTCTTCTGGCTGAAGTTTGCTGTAAATTGTCTTTTGTATCAATGTGCTGAGATCTTAAATTATTGAGAATGGGGATATTAATTGAAGTTCCTCCTCCAGTGAGTTGTTCCATTGTCCACCACAGTGGTAAAAACAAGGACTGCAGATGCTGGAAACCAGAGTCTAGATTAGAGCGGTGCTGGAAAAGCACAGCAGGTCAGGCAGCATCCGAGGAGCAGGAAAATCGACGTTTCAGGCAAAAGCCCTTCATCAGGAATAGAGGCACAATTCACAACTGAATGTGGCAGGACTACAGGGCTGTGGAATCACTTGATGTTGTCTGTAGTATGCTACCTTTGCTACTTGGCACACAGCAAGTGCTGCATTTATATGTTTTGGAGATGCCGATGTTGGACTGGGGTGTACAAAATTACAAATCATGCAACATCAGGTTATAGTCCAACAGGTTTAATTGGAAGCACTAGCTTTGGAGCGCTGCTCCTTCAGGACAACCACTTGATGAAGGAGCAGTGCTCTGAAAGTTAGTGCTTCCAAATAAACCGTTGGGCTATAACCTGGTGTTGAGTGATTTTTAACTCTGCATTTATATGTACCTGATGCTACTCTTGACATTCCCTTCTGCACTCTTCAGTCAATCTATCCCACTCAAATAAACCTTTTCGACATGAGTTTTTTTTCCCATCACCTTGATCCAGTCTCTCCTGTTTTTCAACACTTCCACCAATAAACATGACATTTCTGTATCTACCTTGCCATTCAAGATTTTGAACACACCTGTCAAATTTCCTCTTAACTTCTTGTTTTCTAATCAAATAAACTCCAGTTTCTCATGTAACTGAAATCCCTCATCATCCTAAAAAGGCATTGTTAAGTGTCACGCTCAGAATTAGGCACAATATTTCAGCTCAAACTAAATTTATGCTTTATAAAAACAAAATCATTACAACTTGCTTGCTTTTGTGTTCTATGTCTCTACTTATAAAGTCTAGCATCCTTGCAGCAGAGATTCCTAAACTGAGTGACACGACTTTCACCAGTTGAGGTCACAGACCCCTACTCCTTTGCTACAGCAGTAGTGACAATGGAGGCACATGCCTGGACTCATTGGATCAATTCCACCAACGAGAAGTGGTGGATGGTGACTGAAAAGCATCTGGCTTTAAGTACAAGAACCACCAGACTCCATGTGCTTGTGCACCAACTTAATTCATCAGAGGCAGATAAGCATCATTCGCCTTGGAAAAAACTGAGAGATCACACATCTTCAAATCTTACTGTGTCTCCTGTCTATCTGTTGTACAGACTCATTTATCCTGAGCTGGTGACTCTCTTCTCTGAGCAACAAAACCAAGAAAGGGCTTTGATGGATATCGGAAGAGGGAGATTACTTTCTATGTGTGTGGATATGCTGGTGGTGGACGGGGACTGATATTTGTAGGTCAAGGGGCCTCTGTTGTGGAGGAATGTGGAGGGAGACTGATTTCAGTATGGGGTGAGGAAGGTACAGGGGCTTCACTGAATCTTCGGGAACTGGGGAAAATACGGAGAACTCGACTCAAACTATATGAATACGTAAAACAATTTTACAAAACCCTTCAAAAACACCATATAAATATGAAACTGTTTTGATCAATGATGCTCAATATTTAATGGCTATCTACTGAATGCTAATATGTTGCTTTATTGCTGTTTTGATTTTGATTTTTCAATTTTGTTTGTGGTCATATTAATTTTCAAATGTTAAAATGAGGTCACATTGGAATTTAGTTTGGGAAACACTGTTAAATGGTTCATTAACTGCTTTCTCAACTGGTCCTGTCAACTTCAGCAATTTGTCCAACGCACTGCCAGAGCTTTCTGTTTCTGCACTCCCTTGACAATTCTACCATTGAATCTGTAATTCCTCTCTTTGCTCTTCTTACCAAAATATATCACTTTACACATAATTGCACCAAATTTAACCTGCCATATATACTCCCATTCCATCAATCTGTCTATGTCGCCCTGATGTCTATCATTAGCTTGCTAGAATTCTTAATAATTCCAAGATTTGTGTTGTTAAATATTCTACACAGTTCTGTGCCTGAGTGTGTGTGTGTGTACCAATTCAAGTGTGTGTGATCACAGATCAATGCAGTTTAAACACAGAATTTAAGGTGCATTTTTAAAAATAGCCCAAGTCTTTCAGTCTCTGGGTTCTCAGAGACTGGTCATACAACCCAAAATGTGCAATGGCACTTTTGAAATTCCCAAATGAGGACTCGCGTGAACATTATCCAGGAAGTTTATGCTTTCTCAGAACCATCTTCAACTCAGTCAAAGTCAGAAGCTTCTGACAGTCTCTCCCAAACTGACTACTCCCCATCCTGACCATCTCACTAGTTTGACTACCCCTCCCGACTATCATCCAACCATAGAGTCATAGAGATGTACAGCATGGAAACAGACCCTTCGGTCCAACCTGTCCATGCCAACCAGATATCCCAACCCAATCTAGTCCCACCTGCCAGCACCCGGCCCATATCCCTCCTGCCCCTCATAATTTTGTAAACCTCTATAAGGTCACCCCTCAGCCTCCGACGCTCCAGGAAAACACCCCTCATAAGCCAAGCCGATTAGTCCTTGATCTGACCACTCACTGGCCAACCCCTCATCACATCACTTTATACTCACCTAACCACTTACCCCAACTTCACCCATTGAACCCGCTTTACAAACTGATCCACCATGATAACCCCTACAAGGCCCAGGAGGATCACCAAACAATCTGTGGAGCTCATTGAGTATGAGTTCATTTGAAAACTGGTAATAGCAGGTCCAGCCAGAACTCATCTCCTGAGCCCTATATAAAGCAATGTTCCTACACCGGGACCAAAATTTTCAGGTTCAAGTCCAACCTGCTCCTGAGGTGTGTTATAACAGGATGAGTAGAAAAATAGGTTAAATAAGAAAAAGCAGATCCATAGGACCCTCTTGTGACACTGTAGTAGTGCCCATACCCCGGACCAGGAGGCCCAGCTTCAAGTCCAGAGAGGTAACAACATCTCTGAACAAGTTGAAGAAAAATAGGTTAACTAAAAAAAGATTTGGGATTTGGATATAAATATCAAATTGATTACACAAGTGTTTTTACTGGTGGTGGTTGGGAATATAAAAAAAATGCAAAAAGAAAGTCATGGTGATTTTGCTGGTGGGAAGATCATTCAGCTGTGTGTGATAATACTTGTGGGCAGGAAAAGAAAGAAAAGAAAGATCTGTGATGGCTTTGGTGGTGTAGTGGTAGAGTCCCTACTTTTAGACCAAGAGGACTAGGTTCAGGTTCCACCTGCTCCAGAGGATGTGCAATAATGTGTCTGAACAGGTTGATTAGAAATAAGTATATAAAAATAAAGCAGATCCAGGCCCATAATGGGCTTTTCTTGTAAAAGTTTAATTGGCTGCACATGTGATTGTTGGTGGTACTTACCAGATAAAAAGTCACTGTGATTCTGGTGGTGGGTAAGTAACACAGTTGTGTGCAACAGCACTTCTGTGTATATAAAAGAAAGCAAAGAAGAAAGCAGATCTGTCAATTTGCTACATGGATGTATTGGTAATGGTAATTTGTTAAAAACAAAAAAAAATGTCACAGTGATGTGGTGATGGGAAAAACCATTCAGTTATGTTTATGAGCACTTCAGGATGTAGAAAACAAAAGCAGATGCTCCACTTTTTATCGATGTGTTGCCATAACAGGCTTTGCATGTAAATATCCATTTGGCTACATGGATGATTTGTGTGACAGCATTTCAGGATATGAAAGAACGAGCAGCTCCAAGGGCTGCTCATGACATGGTGGTAGTGTCCCAGATTCAAGTCCCAACTGCTCCAGATTTATGTAATAACATCTCTGAATAGGTTGGTTAGAAATAACTAATAGCAATTGAAACTATTTAGGCTTTCAAAAATAATAAAGCAGACCCAGGGATGGATCTGCAGAACCGTTTGTCCTGACTGGGACTAACCTGTGTATACCACGAGTACTGGCTCTACTTTGGTATTCGACAATAAATGATGTTCCTTTCCAGTCAGGCTTCTTGAGTTATTATACCCACCTACCTACCTACCTTGTCCATTTACCTTGCTTTTCCACCTTACGTTTCTATTTAGCCATCCACTAACTTCACCCATCTTCCTACTTACCTATACTCACCTATCCACTTACCCAAATCTATCCACCCACACACCTGCCTGCAGAACCCACTCGACTATCTTACACTCCCTAGAGAAACACAGTCTGTTCTGACATAACATGGTTGTTCCATTCTCACGTGATCCCGCATTATAAGAAAATTGCATAATAGCAGCACCATTTAAACCATTGGGGCCGGGATTGAATCATAGCCAATATAGATTCGGAAAGCTTTCATTCTACAAATAATCGTCTAAATTCATCAATCACGTTCTCGCCAATTTGCATTGAAGAAACGCGTGTTATAGCAGAACTGACTGTACCCATTCACCCATTCACTGACTGACTAACCTTAAGACTGAATTTTCATGTACAAGCATGAGATCCACTCTATTGCAAGTGAACAACAACAGTTTTAACTTTATATGGAGGCTGGGAAATGAGGATGGCATACTTGAAGATGTATAAACTCACTTTCGAGTCCCAAGTGATCTGACATCAATGTTGCATAACTCTTTTCGAGCATGCTCTATAGCTATAATTCCCTTTACTCTAGTATATAATCTTACCGCACAGCGGTTATTGCCATAAAAAGAGTGTTTGTCACACTTATTCCTTCAACTCTATTCCTCTCCGATAGAGTTCCCCAATCGACTTTGCACATTTCTGTGCAAACTGGGATCTGCAGACACAGGAAGAAAGATGCAACAGCGTTAAATCCGAGAACCTTTTCAGCTTAGTAGCAACACAGCCATCATTGCTGCTGCTCCGAGCAACTGGACCTGATTTGATTTGATTTAATTTATCGTAGTCACATGTATCTGAGCACAATGAAAAGCTTTGTTTTGCAAGCAGTACAGGCAGATCATAACAAACAAGGACATACAGATCACAGAGTGCTTAGGCAGAGTGAGACATACAAGGTTACACTGCACAGGTGGTACACAAAGCAAGATGATCATTAGCACGATCAACTTACTATTTGAAGTTAGAGAGTCCATTCATCAGTTGAATAACAACAGGGAAGAAGCTGTTCTTGACCTGTTGATTGTGTGTGTGTTTGTGTGTGTGTGTGTCTGTGTGTTCAAACATCTATATCTTCTGCCAAACAGAAAACATTATAGGAGAGCATTACTGGGGTGGGAGGGGTCATTAATGATGTTAACAGCCTTTCAAAGGCAACGAGAAGTGTAAATAGTATGCATGGATGGGAGGTTGGCTTCGGTGATGGTCTGGGTTGTGTTCACAACCTTCTGTAGTTTCTTATAGTCCTGGGCAGAGCAGTTAGATTAGATTAGATTATTTACAGTGTGGAAACAGGCCCTTCGGCCCAACAAGTTCACACCGACCCGCCGAAGCGCAACCCACCCATACCGCTACATTTACCCCTTCACCTAACACTACCGGCAATTTAGCATGGCAAATTCACCTGACCTGCACATCTTTGGACTGTGGGAGGAAACTGGAGCACCCAGAGGAAACCCACGCAGACACAGGGAGAATGTGCAAACTGCACACAGTCAGTCGCCTGAGGCGAGAATTGAACCCGGGTCTCTGGCGGTGTGAGGCAGCAGTTGCTGTACCAGGCTGTTTTGCATCCAGGCAGTATGCTTTCTATAGTGTATCTGTGGAAGTTGGTGAAGGCTCATATAGACATACTGAATTTCCTGAGCGGCTTGAGGAAGAAAGGTGTTGTTGTGCCTTCTTGATCGTCATATCTACGTGGGAAGTCCAGGACAGAGTGTCGGTTATTGTCACTCCTAGGAACTTGACAGTCTCGACCCTCTCAATCTCTGCTCTATTGATACAGATGAGAGTGTGTCCACCTCCTTTCTTCCTGAAGTCAATGATCAGTTCTTTTGCTTTGCCAGCATTGAGAGAAATATTGTTGGCATCATACCACATCACCAAGCCCTCTATCTCCTTTCTGTATTCTGATTCATTGCTGTTTGATATCCATCCTACCATGGTAGTGTCTTCAGCCAACTTGTAGGTGGTGTACATTTGGAATTTGGTAGCACAGTTATGTGTCACAGGGAGTACAGTAGGCAACTGAGAATGCATCCTTGGTGGGGGGGCCTCCAGTGTTGAGGATTATCATGGAGAAGGTGCAGTTACCTATCCTCACGGATTATGGTCTGTGGGTCAGGAAGCTGAGGGTCCAGTTGTAGAGGGCAGAGCCAAGGCCTAGGTAATGGAGTTTTGAGATCTGTCTGGGGGGATAATGGTGTTGAAAGCAGAGCTGTCATTGATGACCAGGAGTCTGATGTAGGTGTCCTTGCTGTCCAGATATTCCCAGGATGAATGCAGGGCTAGGGAATATGGCATCCATTATGGACCTGGTAGCCTTATTTTATTCAACTGAAATCTTCACTTTTTGCAGTCATCGCCTCTTCATTTCAGCAGGACAAAGGTGTGAGCAAATTTAATCATAAATTACAACCATGTATAAGATCGAGTTACTGAATTGTCCACCTCCTTTTATTGAACTATAAACTGTATCCTGCATCAATATTGATTATTTCATTATCCCAGTGTATACTGTTGCATTGTTCCAGCCACACTTTAATAGCTTTTGAGCAAGGATATGAAGAAATGCTTGATGCATATGAATAATTATGAAACAGGACCTAAGAATGAAAGTGTTCAATGAAAAATAAACTTCATTGATCGGTTTCTCTTTTCACTAACTTCCTACTCAACAGCAAAAATCCTCAGTTTAATTGCTTTACTGCACTCTGGTGGAGAGTGGAGAGTTTAAGGTCAGGCATTGCTGACAGATGGTCACCTGAAGTCTGAAAGAGGCTGAGCCTGTAAGTAGCCCCATTGCATTAGTGCACTTCGATATCCCTTTATTCCTGAATGTCATCTGAAGATTTAAGTCAGTGTGCATTTCATGTCCCCATCAAATGTAGCAGAGTGCAATTGTAAATTCAACACCACTTTTGCAATAACAACATATCTGCTGGGTTTTATGAGTGCAGTTATATTGATATGATATTTCACACAAAAGGTTGCTCTTTTAAGTACTCAAAGAAAAGATGGCAAAGATTTGAGCATTATTTCTGAGATCTCAGATGGAAGCAATAATATTACGGGAACTATGATAACAATTTAAACCACCTAATGTGTTTCTGCAAAGCTAGGATCTTCTCATCCTCCCCATGAGACTCCAACAATTGGTTCACTCATCCTTCCAATTTTTGCCTGAACATCTGAACAAGGTCAAAACTCTACAGACTGAAGCACAAATTCACTTCCAACATATAGGAGAAGAACAATAGAAAGTTTGAACTAAATTGTGGTTTAGGTTGTTCTTGAAGGTAAAACACAAGGCAAATTTCAGCTATGATTAATGCAGTTTTAATGAACATGCTCTGCTTTAAGAGGAAAATGATGTAGTGAATTAATTATTTAATATCTTTTGCTATGTCTTGGTCGAATAATCTAGATTAAGAAAAAAAAATGCATCCCACTGATGTCTCTTCTGTATTGTAGTGAAAGATCTATGCTCCACCACCCACTAGGCAGTCACTGAATGACTTCTGTTTACCCTCCTTTGGAATAACTTCCTGCTGTGTTATTGATTTGCTACTCTGCCAACTGAGCACTTTGTTAGACCTCTTCCAACATGCAGATGGTGTTTTGTGAAACCTGATGGTGAATGATCTGATATAAAATGCTGAGCTACACTGCACAAACCAGGATTTAATCAGACAAAATCCATTTGGCTCATCAAAGCCATTTATCACTAGTTAGTCCATTAACTTCTAAGAGTTGACTTATTCTCTTCGACTTCACATGAAAAAAAACGATGATGCATTGTTGCACTAAATACAAATTGCATCGTTTACAATCAAGCGGTGAATTGGAAACATTCTATTATGTTTTGTAGCTGGGCAACTGAAACTATAGAAGGAAAGAAAGAACTTGTTTTTATTTTCATAACATTGGGATGCTCGAAAAGACTTTACAGACACTCAAATGGTTTTTGAAGTTGTAATGTAGGATGATCTAGTCTTTGTTTTATGTTGTATGAAGGCTGAATGTTAGCCAAGGTATTGAAAAAGAAACCCATTCTCTTTTACAAATTGCTCCAGAGGGGATCTTGTAAATTCACATGAGAGGACAGAGAAGGCCACATTTAACTACTCAATTTGTATATACTTAAAGAACAGTAATAATCACTGGTTTATATTCAACCAAATGTTTGATTATGTAAAGCACAATTTAAACATGCTGTAAATGTTCTTAGTACACTTATAAATTGGGATTGTTTGGGTGCAGGACAATAAAACTGGGCAAATGGAACTGTACAATAATGTTTGCATTGTGCTTAACAGGCTTTGCAATTTGGGTTTGATTGGAAGAGCTCACCATTCTCCGTTTTGAGTCAGACAAAGGGGCAGATTCAAAAAGACTTATGGCTTCATAATGGAAATAATGCAGACTTTTCCCAATTTCAAGTCAGGTATTTTGTTGTGTGAGATTTATGGCTTCCAGTCCTGCAAGGATGCAGCAAACTTTCTCAAACCTTTTTCACCTTACTATTGAAGCGGCTAGGTTGTGGGACTCCCAGAGTCACATGATAGGAAAGGTGGAAATGCTTGTCACTGCCAGGAACTGGTGACATTCTTGGTGCAGGCTCCATATTTAAAACTCAGCTCCATATCACTTCGGATGCTGCAAGCCAGGAGCACTCTCACACAGTGGAGTTCCATTGTTAACACCAACCACATGGCCAAGAACTGAAAGTTTGTACTTTGTGATACAGACCAGGTACTGAAGGTGGGAGTGGATTGGAGCGGTGGAAAGTTGGCCAACTTTTATCCAACTGACTGCTTTTGGACACCATATCATGAGATGTCAGTAACCTGGGCACAGATGGTGTCCAGGACAGTCCTATGCCACATGTTAAAAGAAGTGCAGTGCAAGAAGACGGTCAATGATCTCTTGCACTTCGCATTTTCTCTGCTTCTTCACACTCACAGTCCACCATTTACACTAACTTCGCTACTGCAGACAGGTTTTACCAAGGCTTATAAATTACATTGCATGCTAACACATGCATCACATCAACTCAACAACTCTCACACATTTTATCTGTCCAAACTCCCAACCTTTTCTGCCCTTTGTGCTTCCCACTCATTAGGGGCTCCTCTGCACCTCGCTTTTTCTGAATCTTCACTTACCACCCTTTTGCCCACTATCATCATATTCAATCCCTCCATTTGCCTCATTGCAGGAAAACCCACCTCTGATTTTTCTAAAACACCCCAATTTACAGACCTGTAATTCCTGGACTGATTGCACTTAACCTACAGGAAACCTGAGTAGGGATAGGTGGTAGACTGGGCAGCTCGCTGAACCTGAATCAGACATGCCCCTTATCTGACTGTGACAGCATCTTCTGACTCTGGTTCTCATCCACTCCACTAAGAGCTGCTCCCCTTTGACTTTCACACAAGTCCATTTGCATGAAACATTTACATGTATTTGTCACATAAGCCATTGGTACATGCTGCGGATGGGATGTTGACATAACCTAGACAGTGACATGTCCATGCTCCTGATTCTCGATGATGAGTTTCCAACATATTTCATTCTCGCCACATTTTTCTCGCTTTCTCACCATTGGCATCATCACATCAGAAAGAGACAAATTCTGCCTTTGATTGCAATAATAATTAACTGATATGAACTCTTATAAACAGTGGCTCAGTCTCAACGAGAGCTTGTAATCCTTTTGGAAACAACCTGGCAGTGTTTAAAAGGCAGATGGTTCACTTCAGCCCTCATTGAACTTATCATTGGAAAAAAGAAAAAATGAAATTTATGACATAAAATTGAATCCAAGTGATGAGACACTTTCTCGCTCTACCTTGGAACAGACGCCCATTTCTAAAACAACATAATTCACTCCATTCAGTGTTTGTTAATTCTGAACAAGATTGAAGTTTGCACAGCAGCCTTGTGAGGAGGGAGGGATCTCCCTAACAGGGACAGAACCAGGCCAATCCTGACAGGAATGAACTACACTTCTGAACCACTGTTGGCATTGTAAATGAAACAACCCAACAGAGGCTGGTATCCTCTCACCAAGTCACACTTTACTTGCACATGAAGAGTCCTTGACTCAAGTCCTGCCTCTTCAGAGTCAGCTGTCAAAGTGCCAGAACCTCTGATGCTCCTCTTTTTTATCTGTCAGCCAGAGCTCCTTGATTAGACCAGATTAACAGCCCCAATCAGGGAACTCATATTCTATTATGGCCTCATTCCAGTCACTACAGCAGACACAATATATTCATGGACTGAATGCTTCCAGGCTTTCCACTGATGGTCGGGTGAAGCATGTAACTCTGCTAATTGGTTCCATATGTATGGCCTCAAGATTAAAATGATTAAATACCAACATTTCATGCACATCTCAGTTTGGGTAGATCTATGACTGATGCCAAGATTGATTCAGTCAACAGACTGGAAGAGTTTGTTTTCTTGGTGCATTGAACAACACTCATGTCGGGAGCCAGAACTAAACATTTAAATAACCCTGAGATGGTTAATACGGGTGAGAGACAGGATTCTGAGCTGAGATGCTCATTGAGAGAGTTAGCATGGACATGATAGGCTGAATTACTTCCTCCTATACTGCAGCTGTTCAACTGGTGGAACATTAAAGGAGCTTGAGCGACAGGTGCTCTGTTGAGGTTAGTGGTAGAATTTGATGAAAAACATGGTGAAGCCCATCTCGATGTTGGGAGCACTTTGCTTCATCATTTATGCCTCAGGCAAACAATGTGGTGAGATTCTTACCACGCACTGGCAAATAACGGGGATTATTGCTTGTTAATGGCCCAACTCACTTGATTTATATGCATCTTCCTATATTACTTAACACACCAACAAGCTAGATATTGAGAAAGCCTGACAGAGCGGATAGCTGGTAAATTCATCTCATCAATTTCTCCAAAGGATCTCCATGTTGGAAACTGGGCACCAACACCTCAGGGCACAGTCTATCAGCCCTGTCCACCAACACTGCATGTCTACAGACATTGACCCCTGATAAGTACCAAGCTCTAAGAACCTTCATGATAACTACAATTCACTTCTGCATTTCAATGCTGCAGCAAGAATACTGTGCTCTCAGAGTAACAAACTCACACCCCACACCTGAAGCCCACCCCCTTCCCTCATGAAACGGACCAAGCTGCATCATTGATTTCTGTCACAGCACTCACTGTTTCTGAGCTTACTTGAATGATCATTGCATCCATGTCTCCAATTGTCTTGCCTTGTCTTCTTGCCTTTTGCCCTCTCAGCTGGAGATGCCATACTTGGGTTATTTCTGACTTGCTTTATCGTGAAGCACAGACACAAAGGAATGAAGGTTGTCATGGTTGTCAACGGGCCTGAGTCAAGTCATGAAGGACAGACTTCAGTCAGATGTTGGTCAGGGGGTCCCGGTACAGTAGATAAAGGCCACCTTCCAATACCAATCTAGGGACCTTTATATGGCCAGTCAGACACTTGGTTTGGCCAGAGTCAGGATGCCATCTACATTAGGAGTGAGGTGTCAAATGGCTGGTATTCTATCACCAATCGTTTGTCTTTCTGTCCGATTATGGGCTGTTTTATTCATTGAATGAGAGATAGACAGCTGTTAATGCAGATAAAAGTGTGTACATGGCTGTTTCTGTTGGTACAGATGGGGAGGTGCCCCAAATGAGTGTGTAGGCAGCACAGATGGCATGCAGGGTTAGTATTGTAAGGAGATTGGGTGGGTGACGGTGAGTGACAGAAGATGTTGCTGGTAATATTGAGAGTGGTAGATTTGAGTTTTGGAGGTGTAGGGTGCATAGGGTTTGGGGGCTGCAGAGAGGGGGTTGCAGGGTACAGAGGTACAGTCAGAGGGAGTACAAGGTATTGGACACAAGATTATGGAACTTAATCTGGTAAAGATCATTGACCTTCTTCTGACTGTGTTGTCATTCCTCCAGAGGGCTGAGACTGTTTTCACCTGGGTAACAATCTTGGACCACACTGGCAAAGGCTTACACCACAGCACCCACTGCTGGTCCCAGAGAAAGAAAAAGACTTGCCTCTGTACCACCCATCAGCAGGTCCTCCCTCTTAACAAAGTGAGGTCCAATTCCCCCCCATGTGCCAAGTCAGGGCAAAGGCCAGGAAAGGTGCAGGGCAGCTCCAGACCCACATTGCTTACCTGGGTGGACATTGGGCTTTGAAACATGGTATGGGTGCAATAGATGCCGGGGACTTCCATTGCATCCCCAGAGTGATGAGCTCTTCTGGGAATGACACACGGTCAGATGGAGCTGGAATCAGAGGTGAATGATGCAAAAGGGACGGGGATTGAAGTTAGTGAGTCAGGTTTGGTAAGAGACAGTTAAAAAAAAATGTTCAACCTTGCAGCAAAAATCCCTCCAGAAAAAGTCAACACAACTCAGCCTTAATAAAGATTAATAGATTCTATGACTCGAACAGCGTTTTCACCTGGACTTGACTAAGACAGGTGTCTAGGACAATGGATGGGCAGCCTCCTTTCTCCTAGGATGCATTGTACCTACATTAATGAGGTTGGAAGCCTCTGATTTACCCTGGTTTGGAGGTTGATTTGGAGTCAGACCAGTTATCCAGGCCCCCAGATTCCAGCAGCTGCATCAAGGTCAAGATACCCTTGGAGAGGAAGCAAGTACATTCACTGTTTGTGATTAAGAGTACCTCCTCCTGATCCCCTAAATCCACCTTCAGGCATTCACCCTGTCACCACTCACATGCTCTGTCAGAATGAAACGTCATACTCCCACCCCTACTATATGGACATTGGTTTAACTGCAATTCATCCACTGGGGTCAGGGATCATGACCACACCCAGAGTTGGGGACTGGATCTCTTCTGAAGTTGATCTCTTCCTGGGGAAAGGAAAGCCTTGTCCCGCACATTTGGGATTACGCCCTCATTCCGGGATTGGGAATTGAATCACTGACCGTTGGACCGCCCTGATTGCCAGGAATTGAACTTCTAGGTTAAGAGAATGGAATGTTCCACTCTCTCCCTTAGGGTGAAAGATTGGACTCCCATTAGGGGTCAGATCAGCATACGGTCACCCAGGATCACACACCTACCAGGTTCAGGGATCAGATTCTCTGCATGTTTGAACATCCCTTGGGTGTGGACCTTCTCTCGTAACTAGCAGCACCCCTCCACCCACCCCCTTACCTACTCCAACTGCATTGGTAATTGGACCTACTAGTTCTCTGGAATCCATCTTGGTGCTCCCCACCCAATGATACACCAGGCCTGTCAATCAGGCTGACCTGGGTGTCCAGACACCTGACAGTGCCAAAGCTCACGTGCTGCTGAGTAATCATTAGAAAGGTTGGCAAGAGACCCGGCCTATCAAGTTTCCTGTGCGCTATAGTGCACCACCCATCCCTACCTGCCCTCTCCCACTTTCAACCTGCTGCCAAGGTGACAGAATGTAAAATATCACCTTGATGACTGGAGGAATATTGCCTTATCCTTAAATTCAAAATCTCTTGTCCTGATGTCTACAATTCCATTCGCCTGCTTAACATTGTCATTTGTTTTTGGGAGCTACCCAGTGAGAGCTTACAAACCCAAGCATTTACATTGCTTTGATCTTCTCCCTTACACAACAAATAGTTTGAAGTATTTCCATCTGCTATTATTACTAATTAAATGCACTGTGTCATATCTTATCGCATTGATCAGCTTTTGGTAGACCCATCAATTTATCCCTGTCCTTTTGCAGTTTTCTCCTATTTTCACTATTCTGTATATTCCTAGCATCATTTTATCGCTACATTTGGATGACGCCTTCCACCCCCAGACTGAGATTGTCAATTTTTGGGGTTGATTCCCATCCTCACGTTCATGTCTCTGCTTGATCATTCACTGGATTTTTGTAACATCCTCCAGCCCTGGAATGCTCAAAGAAAACTCTGTTCCTCTAATCCTAGCCTTTGTATATGCTCCACTCATTCTATTCAACTTTTGGAAGGCATTTTTTCAATTGTCTTAGTTCTGAACTCTGAAATTCACCCCCTAAACCTCTCCACCTCTTTCTCGCCCTTTAAAAACATTCTTTAAACCCTATCCATATAACTGTTAGGTCTACACCTATTTCCACTATTTAGTATATTCCCAGCATCATTTCATCACTAAATTTGGATGGCACCTTCAACCCCCAAACCAACGTTGTCTATTTGTTTGGGAGTTGATTCTTATCCTCAAGTTCATCTTACTGCTTGGTCATTTTCTGGTCCCCTGTAACCTCTCTCAATCCTGGAACACTGTCTTAGAATTTCCTTCTTTGACTGAATGTGAATTGATTAGATTAGATACCCTACAGAATCAAAACAGACCCTTCAGCTCAACAACCCTCTGAAGAATAACCTACCCAGATCCATTTCCCTCTCACTAACGGACCTAACACTACAGGCAATTACACAAGGCCAATTCACCTGACCTGTACATCTTTGGACTGTGGGAGGAAACCGGAGCAAACCCACACAGACACAGGGAGAAAATGCAAACTCCACACAGACTTTTGACCAAGGCTGGAATTGAACGTGGGTCCCTGCTGCTATGAGACAGCAGTGCTAACCACTGACCCACCATGTCACCCCAATTACTGTCTACTTCTGTATCAGTGAAACATTTTAAGATATTGTGCTATGTTAAAGACACTTTGTAAATGCAAGTTCTTATTCCATTCTCCCTCTCTCTCCATCTTTTTATTCTTGAGCATTGTGTGTTTCACCTGTCAGTCTATCTTTCAACAAACTCAATCTTTCAACCAGAAAATTTTCCTTTCATTCATACAGCTTAAATAATCCAATCAGTTTCATCTGCAAAGCTCTCAATTCATTATACCTTAATTTTGGAGGCTTTCAGTATATCAATGTAAATTGTCGACACATTTCCTCAGTTTTACTTTTAACCTATGACAGTTTAATCCTGGTCAGAAATACAGCTTATTGCTGAAGTTACACTCTGCTCAAAGAAAATTTGGAAATAAAATGGAAATTTTAGATTGCAAAGTTGTTAAGCAGGCATGGCTGTGAGCTAATGTATGGGGGGAGGATTATGTAAACAATTAGAAGCTGCCTTTTGTTACTAAGTGTGCGTTTTCTCTATTAAAGTGCCAGTGATTGACAGATCAGAGAGAGTGGGGCCAAACTGTCAAGAAACACTTGATGTGCTTGGAGTATTGAGTTGCCAAATCTCC
Source organism: Chiloscyllium plagiosum (assembly GCF_004010195.1). NCBI lineage: Eukaryota > Metazoa > Chordata > Chondrichthyes > Orectolobiformes > Hemiscylliidae > Chiloscyllium > Chiloscyllium plagiosum. Next base: position 9,431,350 of record NC_057715.1, read on the forward strand.
TGGATTGCCCAGAAGTTCCCAGTGAAAGCTGAATCGCTTGAACACTGTTAAGCATAAAGTAGAATAGATGTGGAATTTTGCTCCTATGCTTTACACTTGTGAACTTCCTTCAGCTGATTGAAGCTGGTTTCCTGGTTCTCAGACATTCTTATATGGCAACTGCTGGCTCAAGATTATAAGCAAAGATATTTACTGTAAGGGTCTTGGCCTTTCTGAGGTTAAAGCAGTAGGGGTTTGTAATTGAATTGGAAATCATATAATTAAATGTTGTGTAACTAAACCTCCAGGAAGATGTTCAATTGGAACTGGGAACGCCAGTCATTAGTTATACTGAAGTCATTCTCATCCTGTTTCATTGAAGGTTCCCTGATTGAAGAAATTGCATTGAAGGCATTTACCCGATGGAATCCTATTCTGTCTCCAGAAAAAAAAAGCCCTATTTTTACCTTCTCTCAGAAAGGCTTCCCTAATATATCGAGTTGTAAGTTAAAAGGCAAGTCACTATTGTCCCAGTGGACCAAAGGGCTTCTCTATCATCAACAGAAAGAGATGACTTCTGAGTGGGTTGAACCTGAATGTCACCATGTTTTCTTAATTTCCTCACAGGATGTGGGCATCTCTGGCTAGGCCAGCATTTAGTCCCCATCTCTAATTGCCCAGAGAGAATTTAAGAGTCAACTACATTGCTGTGGGTCTGGAGTCACAAAGAGGCCAGACCAGATAAGGATAGCCGATTTCCTTCCTTAAAGGTCATTAGTGAACCAGATTTTTTTAAAACAATAATTGACAATGGATTTATCATCATCATTAGACTCTTGATTCTAGATTTTTATTGAATTCAAATTCCACCATCTTCTGTGGCAGGTTTTGAAACCAGGTCCCAAGAATATGAGCCAAGTTTCTAGATTAATAGTCTAGCAACAATACCACGAGGACATTACATCTCAAGTGAGGTGTAAGTTTAAGAAGACAGGACTTTCAAAGTGAATTCAGCCAGTATGGGAATTGAACTGCCACTGTTACTGTCATGTTGTATTAGTAACCAGTCAGTCAACTGAGCTGCCTGTGCCCCCTATCTAGTTGTATGCACATTACTCACTTGAATATGTCATCATAATATTGTTGGATTTCAAAAGTGAAATAATTCCACAGTGGTCAGTATCCCATCACCAAGTCCCCCTTTATTTACACGTGGAGAGTCATTGACACTGATCCAGCTCCCTCAGAGCCAGGTCTCAGAGTGAACAGAACCTCTGACATTTCTATTCTTATCTATCAGCTAGGGCTCTCTGATTGGACCAGATTAACAGCCCCATCAAGGATTTCATATTCTTTGAGGTGCGCCTGGCTGAACTTATTACAGTCACCATATCTGTTCCCCTCTGATTCTGAAGATATAGACATTAGCCAAATCCTAGATGCATACGCTATTGACCATTCATCTCCATTGGACCACCTTTAAGCTAATACTACTCCAATGCTGTATGTGGAGGCACTGCATGTCAATACAAGATCTCACTTGGGATCACAGTGTGCCAAAATCTTCAAGGATGATAGCTGTTTCTTCACTTCCCTGAACGTTATGGCTTGGCTACATGACCATTTCCAACGCAGACCCTTTTATAAGAGTTGATGCAAAGACGTCAAGGTGACAGCAAGGCTAAGTCTGACCTTTCTGTAATAATTCACCAGCCCAAGGAAATAACGAAGCTCTGGTGAGAGCCAGGGCACCCTTGATCATCCTCACTTCATCTTTCAATGGGTATAACCTGGTCTTGTCGACTCTGTTGTCCACATTGGTCACTTGGAGTGCCTGGAACACTTTTTTTTTCCCTTGACACTGATCAAACTTCCTCAGAGCCAGCTCTCAGAGTGAACAGGATGGTTAACACTCCTGTTTATATCTGTAAGCTCCCTGATTGGACCAAGATAACAGCCCCAATAAGGGAACACATATTTTTTGAGGTCCATTGAGCTGACCTCATCACGATCACTACAAATAGTATTTTACAGCATTTTGTCTTTAGTCCGACCACAATAATTTCATGCACTAAGTACCTTGATTTAGAACTGACTACCAGGAGATTAAAAGATTAACCTTTCATTTCTATAGAGATTCCTTGGGTGAATTAGAAACTCTATACCCCTAATGTATATTTTTGCTTGAAGCAAATATGTTAGAAAACTATATTGTTTAAAATAGGTGCAGTAATAGACTAACATGTACTCATTATTTTAAGGATGTCAGAGATAATTGTTTTACAGAAAACCAATAATAAAGTTATGGAGGCTGTATAACTCCATATTCTAACAAGAGACCAATGCTTTATTTTTCAATACAGCCAATTTTTGAAATGAAGGGCATTTTTTCCTTTATTACTGTTGCACATAAAGGAAAAACCAGAAGAGCGTACATGAGAAAATTAGGCAGAAAGTTTTGTACCCTCACAATAGATTCTGAACAATTCTCTTTGCACTTATGAGCGAAATAACACCGCCTTCATTATGAATAAGGCAGCTGTCCCTCAATACCAAAGTCACAAGCTAGAGTGTTTACTTAGGCATGGGGTGGGCTTAATTTTTTTGTGACCTGTTGGCTAAGAGGGGATTTTGAGGTCTTAAAATCAACAGAAAAAGCTACAAATACAAAACTGGTCTTTATTTTTTTTCAAAACAGGAAAACTAAAAACAAAAATTGCCGGAAACACTTAGGAAGTCCAGCAGATTCTGCAGAGATCACTCTATTTTCAGAGTTCCTCAATCAGTACTTTTGTCATTTATCATAGATTGATTTTTATTTTAATTCAATCGGTAGTTTAGTGGAATACATAATAAACAACCTCACATTAGGGACAAATCCACAACAAACATTATCAGATCAATGGAGATCCCATGCTATCAAGTCCACAAAAGATACTAATCTACATCAATGAAAGACCATTGACCCGGAACATCAATTCTATTTCTTTCTCTACAAATGTTGCCAGACCCATCAAATATTGCCAGTATTTCCTATATTATTATTAATCTATTATACATAATGTTTTGAACAAACTGTGCTATTAATTTTTAAATCTGTAGTATTTTACCGTGCTTTGCAGTTTAGTTTGAGAGGATAAAATACAATCACAAAATGCCATGTTTAAATAAGGTGTGAAAAATGTTTTTTTAAGCTGCCTGTTTGATTCATTTACTCCCCCATTAAGACATTAAGTACAGATTATCTGGTTGTTAGCATATTTTGACTTGTGAGAGCTTGCTTAGCTGTTGTCTTTCTTACACTAAAGCAGTCAATGAAGTTGAAAAAGCACTTCATTAGTGTTAATGTCCTTTGAGGTCATAGACTTCGCTATCTAAATGCAAGTTTTCTTTTTTATGAACTTATGGAGTTATGGTAATTTAGCTGATAAGATCACTGCCGAAAAGTGTGATGCAGGAAAAGCATAGCCAGTCAGGCAGCAACCGAGGAGCAGAAGAGACAACGCTCTGCAAGTTGGATCGTTTCAGAGAACATCTCTGAGACACATGCACCAACCAACCCCCTTCACCAAGGATATGCAAATCCTTGGCCTCCTCCATCACCAAACTGTAGCCACCCAACCACTGGAGGAAGAACGCCTCATCTTCTGCCTTGGGACCCGCCAATCACACAGGATCAATGTGGATTTCATCAGTTTCCTCATTTCCCCTGCCCCCACCTTATCCCAGATCCTATCCTTTAACTCAGTACCGCCCTCTTGAATTGTCCTGAAGAGCTTACACTCAAAATATTCTTCAGATGCTGCCTGTCTGGCTGCACTTTTCCAGCACCACACTGCAGTCCTCACTTTCTCCTCCCCGATAAGATCACTGCATCAATTAAACAGAGAGACCGTGAAATGTGATTGATCCCAAAAACAGGCAAGTGGATCACAATGCTCACTAAACCTAAGCTGTTACTTCCGATGCAGAAGCACATCAACTAAACATGATTACAGTCAGTAGCTTGTCTGTTATTGCACCCGTCAGGAAATGATGCAACATCATTAAAGACGAGCACCAGATAAAAGGCAGCCCGTAGTTCTCAAAGTCAGCAAACACTTCGAAAAGAAAAATTCACTGGAACCAGTGCTGTATATAAACTCACAACTTACAGTGTTTATGTATTATCTTGTACTAGGGTGAAACAAGCTGGATGTATGAGAAGATCAACCTTCTTCATCTGTTCCAGCTTCACATTCAGATGAAATGTTCCCTCCCTATCAGTATTGTGGACGCCGAATCATCAAGCATTGTTGTGGCTTAAGAAGGGCAACCTACCCAAGTGCAATTAGGGATGGTCAACACACAATGGTCCAGCCAGAGACACCCACATCCCTTTACTGAATTTTTTAAAATGTCCCATTTTTCAGAAGAACACTGATTAATTTCACCCCATATTTGAAGTTACTGACATTTCAGTGATGTAACTCAACACTTGTTCTAACAATGTAACATGGGAACTCAGTATGCTCAGCTCACATGCATAGAGATGTTTGCAGGGGTAGTAAAGATCTGTCACTCAGGTGTTGCTTGCCACCTACCATTCCAGATCTTAGTGATTTATTTATGAACTGTGCCCACACCAGCCTGATGACTGCCCGGTTGCAGCTATCCATGGTCACTTCCATCCATGTCCCCTCTTGGCTGGCTTGGTGGATGGTGGGGACAGTTCCCACTTCCGTCAGATCAAGCACATGTCAAAGACTCCAAGGGAGACAACCAAGAAGTGAAGGGCTGTCCATGCTATCTGCCTGCCCAGGTAAGCAACAGGCCTCTGAATCAACTGCTCCACAGTTTCAATCAAGGGAAGCCCCAGTTATGGCTGTCTATTGCTGCTTCAAATCATGTCTCTCCATCATCATGTCCTGCTTGGAGGCTGGTAATTAAGTACCAGCCTCTCCTACAGTCTCATTAAAGCTCTATGAGTGATAGAGTCATACAGAGTATGGAGACTGGCCCTTTGGCCCAAACTGGTCCATGGCGATCAAAATGTCCATCTACGCTAAACCCATTTCCCTGTTGTTGGCCCATGTCCTTCTAAACCTTTCCTATCTATGTATTTATCCAAACGCCTTGTAAATGTTTTATTTGAAAGTTATATTGCATTAATGACACACCATGCCTTGGGACCCAGAAATTATATAGGCATTAAATTCTTGACCCCAGATTGAAAAGTCAATCCCACCTCTCTGCCTTCAACAAATTCTCTTCTAAAATCCTTCAACTTGCTGCATTACCTTCACTGCCTATTCTCATTTCTCCCATTACAAATTCTCTTGTGATGGCTGTGAATAGGATCCCACAGATCTGGTTAAAGTTCCCAGTCACAGTTTTACATTACAAACAAACTCTTCAACGTGGTTTATTTAGAAATTAATTCACAGCAAAATGGTGTCGCTGGCTAGGCCAGTGTTTACTGCCCCTCACTTACTGTCCAGAGGGCAGTTAAAATTTTCCAGGCATCAGTAACAAGATCACAAAATGCTGGAGAAACTCAGCAGGTCTTACAGCATATATGGACAAAGAAACAGATTTAACATTTCACTCTTCTTCAGAATTGTAGGCCACACGTTCAGAACTAAAACTCTGAAATTAAATCATACAGGACTCCAGAGTTTTTTGAGAATATCCTTGAGAAAAGTTTAGCATTTTCTTTCAGATTTCCAGCTTTTGTCTCAGTAAGAGGATGATTTATTACCAGTGTGCAGTATCTGCAACTGCTTTTATTTGTGAAACTGTAAAATAGCAATAAAAATAAAATTTGTGAATGCAATGAGTAAAATCTGCAGAAATTATTGGAAAGATTCTATTGTCATTAAGTTCTTCCAGGAGATTCAGCAACAGAATATTTTGAGAAAACGTACACTGGTAAGAAATATATTTTGGAAAATTCAGGGGATCGCTGAGTGATGTTCTGTATGCATTCTTCACCATGTCATTGATTTTTCATTTAACAATTTACTTATGTTTATACAGATAGAAAATACCTTTATTGCATGTGATCTTCACTCATTTTCTCAAATGTAACAATAATACTTTTTTAATCTCCCTGAAAGGTATGTTTCTTCAGGAATCATTTGAATGTTATTGCATGACCCAAATGTTTACTTTAAGATACATCATTAACTTGAAGTCTGTAACTGGAAAGAAATCCAAATCTGCTTGGCCTCTTTTCAAATAAAAGGAATCATGTTTTCAGCACAATCACCAATATTTAGCTTGAGTTTCCGTGTGTTATTGATTTATGAGAAATTTCTGTGAAAACCAACATTATTATTACCAAGAAAAAAAAAGTCAAGCAATGGGAATGCAGAAAACATATCAGGTGCATTCTACAGGAAGGTTTCAGTAACTGGACAATGGCTACTCCATGACATGATATGATTTGACATCCAGCCTTGGAAACAAAGGAATTTATTGGGATGGTAATGACAAGCTACCCCATCGCCTTGAGTTAAGGAGTTGAGGGCAGTCCAAGGCAATCATTAAAAAATAGACCAAAATTACAACAGTAATGAATTGCTGGATGTAGTGCAATCATTGTGCAAAGTACATCCAATTAACATTTCAAGGGTAATTATTTAACAGAGTAACTTTACCGACTAATACAGGAACTGCAAAAATTCTCAGCCTAAAGTGCTGATCAATAATGTCATGTTAACTCTGGGATTTGTGCTTTAAATAGTGAATAACTCAGAAGATTGCGTGTACCTGAAAGGGGAGGAATTTAATGCTTTTCCCATCATCACAAACCTCACTGGACCTTTTATTGTTTATTGAGTTATCGGGCATATATATGTATCACTATGATTTTATGCAATGCTAATGTTCAGCTTGTTCTTTTTCACAAACCATGATGAATTGGATTTTGATGTGGGATCACACCTCAAAGGGAAGCTGCTGTGGAACTTATGACTGCCACACCAACATTCCCCGAGATACTGATCCATTTCTCTGGGTCAGGGCTCATTAGTTGCTCAGGATGTGTTCCTGATGGAATCACCATCATTAAATGGGAACTCTACATAGTCAATAGGAGAAGTATTTCAAATTTTGCTTGGGACATTTTGTGGGTAAGGGCTAGGTACTAAAGGGTTGAGAGAGACAGAGCGTGTAGCAGCTGGGAGTGAATCACTGCCTTCCAGGCCTGCAGACTCCCCAGCACCAACTGCTGAAAACTCACTAAAAATCCTGGATCTGCAAGAGCTGGACCACACCCACTCAGGATGCTTCTATTGTTCCAATTTAAGAAAAAAAACCCAAGGCCTCACAAGTTGCTTATCATCTCATGGATTGCTCGGTGTCTGTCCTCCAATTTCTCTCTAAAAGAAACCAGAACAAAACACAACTCTTAAAGCCACAGCATTGTCCACAGGATTAAGTTCAAAGGAGATATCCATGATTGAAAGCCTCTCAGAATGGGAAAGAGGCCAAAACAGTTTGAGAAACGTATCCATCTGCAGCTGTTTTGCTACTAACAACATTACTAATGGTGCTTGGCTGATATCTCTGAGTGTACTGTCACCCTGGCTCAGGAATGATTAGCCCCTGAGATTAACAGCCACTTTAATTATCTTCCGCTTTTGTGTAGAGCCTAATCGTTATGTGCACAGCCTTTTACATTTCATTGCATGGTCATAGTAACTTACGTTGTCAATGAGTCTAGAGTCTAGATGAGTCTGAAATGGTTCATATTGAATTATGTCATAAATGACACTTACTATGGGTATGTTGCATGGACATTTGAGCAAATTAAGTCAAAGGAGAGAGGCCTAACATTTTACTGCTTCAACGTGCCAGGGTTCTACACTCGATTCCAGCCTGTGTTGAGTTTGCATGTTCTCCCTCTGTCTGTGTGGGTTTCCTCAGGGTGCTCCAGTTTCCTACCATGTTCCAAAGATGTGCAGATTAGGTGGATTGGCCAAGCTAAGTTGCCCATTGTGTCCGGGGCTGTGCAGGCTACGTGGGTTAGACATGGTGAATGCGGGGATAGGGTAGGTCTGGGTGCGATGCTTTTAAGAGGGTCAGTGCAGACTTGGTCGACTGAATGACCTCTATCTGTAGGGATTCTGTGATCCCCCTCAAAGTCCATGTAATAGTGGTTCTCATATCTATGTAATCTATAACTGATTGTCAACATGCAATAAGTTATATTTTGTTAATTTTTTTCTGGTTAGGTCAGAAAATAGTTTTCCTCTGTCAAATTATACAAAGCAAGACTGTAGTTTCTTACAATTAAAGAGAATGTTCCAGCAATTTTTGTCGTGACCAGCTGCTCATACAGTTTCGTGAGCTGATGTGTCCTTACAACTTAGTCGGCAAAGGCATGGATTTGATTTGACACCACATTGATCTGACACCACATTTGATCAGTGATATTCTGAGGTCACTTGCTCGTACGGCACAGCTGGGAGCAGGGAAGAGCTGAAGATTTATGAACACTATGGAAAAAAGCCTCTTGGCTATCCTTAGTACTATTCCAGTGAACAATAAAGCATTTATGAAATGGTAAAAGAAATGCAGCAACAGAAGAGTTCCAACTCCATGGAGGAGGAGAATTAGCCACTCCAAAACAGATACAGGTGGCATCATGAGGCATCTGAAGGAATCATTCATTTAAAACTAGGAGTGGGATTGAGGCAGGAAGGTTTATTAAAGCTGAAAATAGTGAAATTCATACAGAGAAATACAAACAATTTAAGAATCCACCCGCTTTTTTTTCTGAGAATGACATTCCACCTTTGAAAACTAGAATCCTAAGTTTTAGCTGCAAGAGGCTGGGATCCTTCAGTTTAGCTGCAACAAGCATTCAAACTCAATTTTAGCCATAAAACCCAAGAAAAGCCTCCAGTACAACCACAAACAGCATTAATGTTATTATTGTAAGATTAAAGTCTTTTAAGTAAGTCAATTATACAATCATATTATCAGGAAGATATTAATTCAGAGATGAGCCAGTTCGACCATAGATTGCACATCTTGCAGAAAATAATTTTTAAGATACAGAAAGGTTCCAAATTCGATACTAAATCAGGGATTGAAAAAGTAAATATGCTTTTAAACACAATTAGAAGCATGGCTGATGACATTAAATCTTGCTAAGAGGTAAAAATAGAAGCTGATACTTTTGAAGAGATCCTGAAAGCCTTTTACATTTACTTCAACCCTAGAACTAACAAAATTATCGAAGGACCAAGATTTAAAGTAAAAGTTCAGCATCCAGGGAAATCCATAAATGGTTTAATTCATGATGCCTACAGATTGTTGGAGAAATGTAACTATGGTGACTTCTGGTCATGATTCATAAGGGACAGACTGGCTACAAGAGTTGTTAAGAGTGTGGTGCTGGAAAAGCACAGCAGGTCAGGCAGCATCCGAGAAGCAGGAAAATTGACGGTTTGGGCCGGAATCCTGCATTGTTGGTTGAGGCTCTGACAGATTTATTGCAGTCTAAAGAACAGCGGACTCTAAAGAATGCCTTTCAGATGCAGAATGAAGCACCAGTCCAGAAGCAAACTCAGAAGAAGCTGAAACATGGCACAGGCTGTCAGCAGTCTCAGTTCATTTTTTTAAGGTAGCAAGCCACAAACAACACATTGTGAGAAGCTGGCACAGTGATTAAGAAAACCACCAACCACAGAAAGTCCTAGTCAGCACTTTGGCAGAAAGAAGCCTCACAAGACTCTGAAAGGGAAAGCTTTATTTATCACACAATAGGCCATTCTTAGAAAATGTACAAGAATGTGACACAGTTTCAGAATAGTAAGAAATAACATGGTGATTCACACAAAGAGGTTGATAAGATAGAACTGTCCACAACAGAAGACGAGTCTAATATTTTACTAGGATAATTAAATAGCCTGCACCTTAGGTTGTACAAGCTGATATTTATGTGAATGATCATCTCACAAAATTCAAGTTAGCCATGGGGCGAAATACATTATGTTAAAAGAAATGATCCCTGGTTAAGAAAACAGTGTTTGCAGCTGACAAGTATATGGTCTGGGAGGCATTGCATATAAGGTCAAAAGTATACTACAAGTGACTCTCCAATATACTTGGTGCCAAAAAGTGGAACAACTAAATGTACTTCATAATGACAATTCTCACTCTTGAGTAGGAAATTGTTCTTTACCTCAATCCTCTTCAAGTGTTAGAAGGAGTGGAGTTACTTAAAGTAAAGGAACAACCATTAAAAGGATATCCAGAATGAGATTTCATACAGCTCACTAGATTCATGACAAAAGCCAAAGCAAAACAAAAAGATTAAGACAAAGGAGATTAAGGTCGTTCAGTTTAATGGGATCTGAGAATCCACACATTGAGCCACTGATCTGTTAAGTTCAAAAAGACCACACTCTGCAGAATAGTGAAACCTCTAGATCACCTTAACTTATAAAGTTAGGAAGTGGAGGGGACATGAGGTAATGGTAAATGTAATCATATGCACATACTTACAGTTTTAATAATGAGAGAAAATCCTGGGCAGAGATATTGTGAAGGATCTGAGAGGGTTAATACTGAAGATCACCAGAATCACAGTCTACAATGACTTATGGACCGAATATATTAGGATCTTTGAGGAGCGGGACGTAACATCTGATGCTTATCAAAATTTCTGTAATAATGTCTATCATATCAATGTGACCTGTAACTAGTTGCTGGCATGCAAAAATCTATATGAGGTTAACAAAAAGAGATTTTTCTGCTCAGACCAGGAAGTGATTTTCCTCTACCACATTAGACCTAGCAATCGGTGACTGTAACCTTCGTCATGAGCAAGAGCTCATACAATGACATGTCCACATGAGGATATAAGGGGTTGACATTTGCTTTACTTGCACAGGAACCTTCGAGTTGCTGCACAGCCATACTGCCTTGAGGGAATATTATTACAGATGGGAGGCTACTTAGTTCATTGATCAGATTAAAATGTTCTCTGTTGTGGAGGTAGGAAAGATTCCTTTTATTGCTGCCTAGGGTAGAAACTAATGTGTACTCTCCAGCCCATTTCATGGTACTTTCCATTACCATGCTGAGGATATAAAGTAGAAACATTATGCCGAAAAGATAATCAACTGAAACCTTTTACCTTCCTTTTCCCTGCACAGTTATTAACTGACCTGCTTTGACTAAGGCTCTTTTGTTGGCGAAGTTATCTATTGGCATCAGGCCAGAAACAGTGAAAAATTTTCCTGATACACATCAGTGAGTACATTGGTTCTGTTCCTCTTGTCTTGTTCAATGATTCCTGCAGCCTGTATCTGTCATTTTTGACATCTGCTTACCTATCTCCTGAGCACTGTTTCACAGCAGCCTTTTCCCTTTGACTGTTGTGTTGAAGGGTATCCAAAGGACTGTCTTCGTCAGAGCACTTAGTAACAAAATCTGTCCTTCTGGCTGATTATAGGATAGCTTAAAATAACTCTCTGTTGCTCTTCTTGCTTCTGAGTTGTCAAAAATTTGAACAAACTTCAATGAAGTTAGAAAAACAACATACCAATTTTCAGTTTTACAGGAGGAACAGAGGTCATATTCCATATGAACTCATTTTACCCTAATTTAGTTCAATAGACTTGTCAGTTTAGTAAACAAGAAAAAATGTAGCACCTGGAATGCACATAATGACATGGCATTGGTGGCTTATCAACTGGTGATGTTAAATGGATTGAAGTGTAGAAACAACTTTATCAGTAACCTTCTTTGCAGGAGTGGATACTAAACATAAACATCAATATAAATTTGAAAGAATAGCAAATGTTCAAATAGGCTTAAACTATTTTCTTGATCAACTAGATCTGAGCCCCATTGTTTTGGAGCAAAAATTGAAACTGAGGTATCATGGAAGTAGTTACAAGCCCCATCACAGCCAAAAAAGATTCACTCTGATCTAGCAATAACATTTACAAGATTCCAGTTATAATGGTCATGGTGAAAGAAGACAAACTTCTAAATGCTAATGACCAGATATAGACTAGAAATGTAATGTCATATACACTTTTACACGAAAAATGCAGTGAAAAATTATATAAGCCAACCTACCACAGTGCCTACATCATACATAATAGCCAAGTCATATATAATAATAAAAGTAAATTAAGATATAGGTGATGAATTAAATGCTATTGCAATTGGGCATTTACTTTTTACATGAATGTTCTTCCATAATTTACAGTTCTTTCATTAGATCCTTCATAACAGGGTAAGAGATAGGGCAGACAACTGACCTAGAAGTGACAGCAAAACTTTGAATGTATTCATTATTTGGTTATGATATTGATTAAGTATGTCAGATCACAGCAAGGAGCTTGGTGTGTCCAGACAGATTGAAGATAACTACAAAATAGCAGCAGGGCATATTGAAGAGATTTGATGATTTTTCTGACAATAAAGAATCATCGTAGTTGATGGTTTAAAGGTCAAGTAAGTACTAAGAAGCATAAAAAGGTATCTGTGTGCAAAATGTTCACATTCTTTCCATAAACTGGTACTTCTTTCATTATCTGGTTAGCTGAATATCCGTGTATGTTAGAATCATTTATTTTGTTTTTCTAATTTTAACTAATAAAGTAGATATGGGTAAAGAATGAAATATTAGCTTGAAAAGCTCAGTTGGATGTTTTTGTACTTAGACTTGTGTTAAGGATTCCTACCTGTGTGAAATATAATTAATGGTTATCGATAAGAAGAGAGAAAAGGGATGATTCATTAAAGGCATTAATGTTGAACATTCCCAACTCTTAATATTGATTTTAATAAAGTATTACTATAGCAGTTAACAAAATAAATGGTATTTGGACCTCCCTATCTGGAAGCAACAATTCCTGAATGTGCTATGTTGTGAAAGAAAAGAGGAAAACTCAGGGAGTGTGGGGAATAGAATGTATAAGGCCATAGAATGTGCAAACCCCTGCGTTTGGATGGCCAACAAAATCAAGAAAGAATAAACATACAATAATTTTCAAATACCCCTAAAGGACTTTGTAGCCAGGAAAGTATCTTTCAAGTGTACCTTTGCTATCTAGGAGGCCTTGTGAGGAAGTGGGTTATGGCCCAGACTTTGAGCCAGCAGCTACATGCTAAGGTCCCACTTCAGAACTGGTCAGCCCAAGGAGGAGTGTTTATGGCGCAGTGCACCGGACTAATAATCAGCCTACTAATCCTTCCAATATTCCACCTTTAATCCATAAAGGGGACAGGGGTAGAAAATGAAAGGTTTGTGTCAAAAATATGAAACAAACAATTTTGGAACAGAGAATACAGGCACAACAAGATTCTACATACAACAAGAAGATAATGACTGGATAACCAATTTGATTGTGGAATAAATATCTGTCAAGTCACGAAGAGAACTCCCTTACTCATCTTTGAACAGGGCCATGCTACATTCATCTGAAAGTGCCGGTTTAATTTCTCATTCAAAAATTTGCACCTCCAACAATGCAGTACTGATGAGCTATAACGTCAGCCCATATTATTTGATCAAGTCTCTAATATGGAAAGACTTTCTGACTCAGAGGTGAAAGTGTAACCAATAAGTCAAGAGTGATGCCTGCTTTGACAGCAAGCTGAATCTGTCCATGTGGAATCTCAAGCTGATAGGAGTAACAGATGGGGCCTCTCAAATCACAAAGATCAGCAGGGTTGGTCAAGCAACTCTCATGCATTATCAGTGGCAAGGAAGGTCACCATTAAAATATAGATGCAACCAGCAGATTTTTTTAAAGGCGTGCTTTATTTATGTGCACAGATTTAATACCTTACATTTAGCTTATCTGACCATTATATATCTTGCAGGCAGGATGGATGGTGAGAACATTTGAGGGCAGATTGAATGTATTGCGGTCATTATCTCAGTGCATAATTACAGACAGCTTTCAACTCTCTTAACCGCATCATTCTAGCCACTTCAGAGCCAGCTGAACCAAGAGATTTTGCCTTTTGGTAGCACTTTTCATGATAAGCGGAAGTCTCAAAAGCACTTTACGACACTGAAATAGTTTTGAAGGATAGTTACTCTATACTATGGGAAATACAGCAGTCAATTTTGTACCCAGCAAACTCTCACAAAGGGCAGCATGGTAATGAGCAGATAACCAATTTTTTTTTAATATTCATTGTGGGATAGGTATTAGTCAGGACACCAGGGATATATCCTCAGCTCCTCTTTGTAGTACTGCCACAGGGGCTTTACATCCATCCAAACAGGCAGCTGGGACCTTATTTTAACATCTCCTCGATAAGATGTGTCTCCAACAGTGCAGAAATAGGGGATTATCTGCCTTTAATTTTGTGCTCCAGTCCTAGAGTTGGGCTTGGATCCTGAACCTTGTGATGTAACGGCAAAAGTGCAACCAATTCAATCTCAGCTGACAACTTTTTAATTATTTCACACTTGTCCCATTTTAACGACTAGTTCAACTGGCTATAGTGCTGGATTCATGGCTAATTCTTTACCTTCATCCCAAGTTATATGTATGGCGAAGTATGTTTGCTTCTGTTCAGTCTATATTTCACCTCTGCATTTCTCATCAGATTTGACATCATCCAGCCATCCAATGGTATCTCCAGGTATATTATTCCATGATAATGTCTTTTCAACAGAGTTCCTAAGTTCCATTTTAAGAAAGCAGTTTTTATAACTTCATGTTGTGCATTCTTTCTTTATTTTTAGATTAGATTACTTACAGTGTGAAAACAGGCCCTTCAGCCCAACAAGTCCACATTGACCCTCTGAAGAGCAACCCACCCAGACCCATTCCCCTACATTTACCCCTTCACCTAACACTATGGGCAATTGAGCGTGGCCAATTCACCTAACCTACACACCTTTGGATTGTGGGAGGAAACCGGAGCACCCGAAGGAAACCCACGCAGACACGGGGAGAATGTACAAACTCCACACAGAGAGTTGCCCGAGGCAGGAATTGCACCGTGCCTTTCTTGTTCAACTACATCACGTGTTTAGCTCATCCAAGTTTCCAATCAGGGTCCAGGGAAAAGCTGAACATTTCTGAAGTATTTTGGGAAACAAAGTGACAACAGCTATCAATTCCCATTAAAGGAATCGGAGAGAAGTTGGTTCTCAACAGGTATGCAAAGTGATTGGTAACGAATTAGCAGCACAGCTTACACAACCCTCTCCTCCCCTCCCCTCCCCTCCCCAGGTAGTCTATTCCATTGACCAAATGTGTTCTACTCCAATTTCATCCCTGAATATTTGGGCATTAGAACACTTTGATTTAGAGTGTTGTTGACTCAACAATGTATTCAGAGAGTTTGTCAGAAAAAAAGAGAGTTATGCCAATTTTACTTTTTGAAAGTAGCAACATATAATTGAAATTTTTGTGTCCAAGTGGGTGATGAAAATCCACATAAGAACATTAGGAATAGGAGTAGGCATCTTGCCATCGAGCCTGCTCCACCATTCAATAAGATCATGGCTGATCATTTCATGGACTCAGCTCCACTTACCCAGCCGCTCACTATAACCCTTAATTCCTTTACTGTTCAAAAATCTATCTTTTCCTTATAGACATTCAATAAGATAGCCTCAACCTCCTTATTGGGCAGGGAATTCCACAGATTCACAACCCTTTGGGTGAAGAAGTTCCTCCTCAACTCAGTCCTAGATCTGCACCCCCTTATTTTGAGGTTATGTCCATGCCATTCTAGTTACACCTCCCAGAGGAAACAATCTCCCCATTTCTATCTTATCTATTCTCTTCATAATTTCATATGTTTCTATAAGATCCCCACTCATTCTTCTAAGTTATAATGAATGTCGTCACAAAGTACTCAATCTCTCTTCATAAGCCGACCCTCTCAACTCCAGAGAAAGTGCGGACTGCAGATGCTGGACAGTCAGAGTCGAAAACTATGGCGCTGGAAAAGCACAGCAGATCAGGCAGTATCCAAGGAGCAGGAAAGTCGATGTTTTAGGCATAAGCCCTTCATCAGGAAGGATGCTCCTCGGATGCTGTCTAACCTGCTGTGCTTTTCCAGTGCCACACTTTTCGATTCTCAACTCCGGAATCAACCTAGTGAACCTCCTCTGCCCTCCCTCCAGTGCCAGTACATTCTTTGTAAAGAAAGGAGACCAAAATTGCAGTACTCCAGGTGTGGCCTCACCCAGCACCCTTTACAGTTGCACCATAACTTCCCTTTTTTTAAACTAAGTAGGTCAAACCCTGTCAGGAACTAATGTGTAAAAATATTGATGTGAACTGTACATGATTTGAAAGAACAGTAAGCTGGAAGATAGAATAAACTTAATTGAGAATATATTATGTTTCTAATTGCATGCCTCCCCTATTAAACAGCTGATAGGCTGGGATTGTTTTCCTCAGAGTAGAGAAGAACCTGTTTGAAGTGCATGAAATTCTGAAGAGGCATAGATAAGTGAATAGGAAGAAACATTTGCCATTAAGAGGTGGATCAATAACCAGCACGAAGGGCTTATGCCCGAAACGTCGATTCTCCTGTTCCTTGGATGCTGCCTGACCTGCTGCGCTTTTCCAGCAACACATTTTCAGCGCTGAGTAAAGTTATGGACCATGTGCTGGGAAATGGGACTAGGGTAGAAAGGTATTTGGTAAATGGCACAAACGTAATGAGCCAGAGAGCCTCTTTCTGTGCTGTCTGACTCTACTATACTCAAGGGCTGCAAACAAAGACAGCTAAGTTCTCAACAGCTACAACATATTCAAGTGCAAGTGTACTTAAAATCTGTACAATTTGAAGTTACATCCTAAATGCTGCAAGTTGAGCCCCCTTGCTAACAATCACACCTCAATACTCAATGTTAAGACCACTCACCCCACACACAACTAAACTACTTTCTTCTTGAACGTGGTGCTGCCTGATGATGTGTATTACTTGATTGCTTTGGAACCTGCCAAATTTGGGATTCATTTATTCAATCTCATCCTAATAACTAAAAGTTGTCCCACATTTTAAAACAATAAATGACTCAGAAAAAGAAAGCAGTGAGTATCAAAAACAGAAAGTGCTGGAAAAAACTCAGCAAGTCTGGCAGCACCTGTGGAGAGAAATCAGAGTTAACATTTCAGATCTAATGGCCCTTCCTCGGCAGCAAGTAAGTCACTTTTCAAAGGTGGGGTAGGGTTAAAGGTTGAAACTGAAAAAAGGTTTGCGGGGCTATGAAATGGGATAAGACGGGAAATTGATCCATCCCAGGATGGAATGCATGTTTGCCATTTTATAAAGCACAATGCCAACAGTTGGGCCAGGGTTAAGTCAGTCTGAGTAGCAGTGATTCTCTACTGACTGCCAATGAGTGGTACACAGAGTCATTGATCCCAAATGGGCATGTTTGCAGCAACTTCTGTTACTGTTCTCATTAATTCTTTCAAACTGCTGAAGTCCACCTTCTGTGACATGGCATAATGGATGTAAGCATGTTCGGGGGTATCAGGAGTGACGCTCTTGGTGGGATAATCTGTGTTCACAGAGAAACAAAAATGCAGTGAGGTATTCGGCCCTCACAGAAATCTATGTCTGGGAAAAGGTGGGAAGCTCATGAAGAGCCATTGCCTTTCATTTAATTATTGTCTCTGAACAGCTGACAGGACATACTTCTGCAGCCTAATGTTTGGAGATTTTAGACCAGACGTGGAAAATGCCTGGGAAGAAACTTGGTTAACAACGCATTTTTTTTTTTCGGATTTATGAAGTTTAATGCAGCCAGCAATGACGACTACCTTATAGAAATTAACTCTGTTCTCATTGACCCTGCCTCAGGCCAAAGGTTCACTAACAGTTCCAATCCCACATTGCAGTTTAAGGGTTTTAATGCCCTGTTGCTCTTTTAGTGTGAAATATCAGCTAACCGCACTGAGCATGGTGGCTCAGTGGTTAGCACTGTTGCCGTACAGCACCAGGGACTCTGGTTCAATCCCACCCTCAGGCGACTGTATATGTGGAGTTTGCACATTCTCCCCATGTCTGCATGGGTTTCCTCCCACAATTCAAAGCTGTGCCGGTTAGCTACCTGGCTGACTAAAACAAAATAATGCAAATAATTTCTCCATCATATTGCCCAAAGTGTTCAGGATGGTGTGGGTTAGGTGCATGAGTCAGGGGTAAAATCTAGAGGAATGCATTTGGGTGAGATACTCTTTGGAAGGTTGGTGTGGACCTATTGGGCTGAAGAGCCTGTTTCCATGCTGTAGGGATTCTATCCTAACCATATATACTGGATGTGATTTTCATTGCTTGGCCCAATGCTAGCAAAAGTTTGTAAAAATAATTTAATGGAGAAATTATTTGCATTATTTTGTTTTGGTCAGCCTGGTAGCTAGCAATTACACAAACCTATCATATGTTTAACACAAAATGCTGAAGCATCTGCAAGGTAGAGTAGCTGTTTTATCAGGATGGAATGCATGTTTTCCTCACATTGCAAAGTTGTTAGAGTTTAGATGCAGGTTTGGAAAGCCAAAAACTGGTCTGCGCATGGATACTGCTGACATTATATGAGTTAAAGCCACTTCAAGTCTACCAACACTGAGTACTCGTAAATTTCTGCCTTTT
The DNA here is from genome assembly GCF_004010195.1 of Chiloscyllium plagiosum. Classification (NCBI taxonomy): domain Eukaryota; kingdom Metazoa; phylum Chordata; class Chondrichthyes; order Orectolobiformes; family Hemiscylliidae; genus Chiloscyllium; species Chiloscyllium plagiosum. The sequence continues at coordinate 9,449,926 of NC_057715.1, forward strand.
CACCATCCTGAACCACCCTGCACAATAGACCATTGACTGTTCACCATATGAGGAATTAAGGGGAAAAATGTCATCCCAGCAGTGCCAGGTCAATGCTTTGTTATTCTATGAATGAGTAATCATCAAAAGTGTCTTGAAATAATAGTCTCAAACTAGCACATTACCAAACCTGTTACAGACAGTTAATTTGGTTTGAAAACTATAATTGACAAGCGTATCATCTGGGAACTGCCTTGATTTCAAAGGACACCACTTATGCTGCTTGTGGTTAAATGTTCTACATTGCTAGTACAGTCTGAAAATTGACAGAATTGAGCTGATTGAAAAGAGTGAATTTGATCCTGATTTGTACTCTCCCTGTTCTCTTGCATTGAGAAACAACAAATGAATAACTTCCATGAGGCTTCAGCCTACCAAGTGTTTGTTCAGCCTGCCTATAGAAAGAAGTGAATATGTGAAAAACCGAATTATCCCCTCAGACAATATTGTTATCAAATATCCAGAGGATAATATCACACAATTCACATTGTTAACATCAAAGTATAATCAGAATTTGAAGATAACTGAGTGGAGCTCATAGGAAGAAATGTCTGTGTCCACTTACCTGTTGGTGAAAGTGCATTGTGTTTAAGAATCATTGTTATACTGCACGGAAACTGACCTTTTGGTCAACCAGGTTTCCCAAACCAAACTAGTCCCATTTTTCTGGGTTTGGCCTGTATGTCTCTAAACCTTTCCTATTCATGTCTCTGTCCAAATCTCTTTTCAATGTTGCAACTGTATTGGGATCTTATCCCTTCTTCTGGCAATTCATTCCACAGATGAACAATATTCTATGTAAAAAAAAAAACTGCCCCTTAGGTCCATTTTAAATCTTTCCCCTCTCACCCTAAACCTATACCCTCTAGTTTTAAACTCCCCTTGGGAATACACCTTGGCTACTCACCTTATCTATAGAATCACCACTCAACCTCCACACTCCAGTGAAAATGTCTCAGCCTATCCTACCTTTCCTTCCAAGTCAAACCCTCCAGTCCCTGTAATATCCATGTCAATATTTTCTGCACTCTCTCCAATTCAATAATATCCTTCTTACAGTAGGGCCACCACTCTGTCTACCTGTGATGTGGTTTTCAAGGAGCTATGTACTTGAACACCTAGATCTCTGTTTGATAATACTCCCCATGTCCCTATCATTAACTGTGTCAGTCCTGCCCTTGTTCATCTTACCAAAATGCAACATCTTGCATTTATCCAAATTAAACTCAACTGCCACTCCTCAGCCCATTGGCCCCATTGATCAAGATCTGTTAGAAATATTTGATAACCTTCTTCAATGTCTACTATGCAGTGTTTGCAACGATGCCAGCTAAGTGGACCTCACAGAATGGAGTCATTGATCCAATCAGGGAACCCTGGCTGACAGATAAAAAGAGGAGTGTCAGAGGTTAAGTTCACTCTTAGAGCTGGCTCTGAAGGAGCTAGATCAGTGTCGAGGACTTTCCATGAGTAAATAAAGAGTGACTTAGTGATGAGACACCAACCTCTGTGGTGTTAATTCTTACTATAACACTAATTTTGGTGTCATCCGCAAACTTACTCACTGTGTTTCCTATATTCTCATCCAAATCATTGGAAAGAGTGGAAATTAATCCAGAATACATTTCAGAGATAGTTTACAGTCATAGGAAATAAAAGAAACAATTTACATATAGCTGAACTACATTTGTATTTAACAAATTTAAAATAATACATCTATTGCTGCATATAATATACAAAATATTAATTATGCTATCACTCACCATAAAATAGGTTTTCTTACTGTTTATGGATATAATTGAGCATATGACTTTAAGAACAATTTTTTTGTGGAAGTACTGATTATTTTTTCCACATTATTCCACGGCATGTTGAAACCCAAGACAAATACTTTTTTCATTTTTAATGCTGTCATTGCAGTCACTTAATTTCCATAATCATGTTCTTTGTGCAAGCAATTTTCCTCTCTTTAATGTAACACACTAAGGTTGAATTTTTCACTTAAAACCTCATGTTGTGAACTGCCATCATCAAAATAAGTGCATGGAAACAACAACAACAGCAACAAAAACTATTGCTTTTTGCAGATCGAAAATACTTTCACTGCCAATGGTACCATTTAAAGTTTTAATGTGTAGTGCTTCTGTCGATTTTAATGAGGGTTAAACACCAATGATTTTCTATCTTGTCAGTTCTAGACATTAATTATCATATGGTGAGACAGCTAGAATTTAAATTTCCTTCTGTATTATAAAATAAAGAGTGAATTTGAATGGGAATGAATGCGTGAAGTGATGCATTGAAAACAGGACAAAGATAGTTAAACATTTGTCTGTCTTCGTTAAATGCGATAATCCCTGTACAGAATCGAGAGTGTGGTGCTGGAAAAGCACAACAGGTCAGGCAGCATCCAAAGAGCAAGAGAATTGACGTTTCAGGCATAAGTCCTTGATCAAGAAGGGCTTGATGAACGGCTTGTACCAGAAACATTGATTCTCCTGCTCCTCGGACGCTGCCTGACCTGCTGTGCTTTTCCAGCACCACATTCTTGACTCTGATCTCCAGCATCTTCTGTCCTCACTTTCTCCTAATAATCCCTACAGAGACCAATGATAAAGAAATATCTGAGTTCCAAACACTGACTGAAAACACTACCAAGATTTCACATTTTTAAATTTCTACAGTTAGCAGTATTGTCTGTTCCTTCATTTCAGGGTGACATCCGCTCAGGACTATCATTTTCTGAAACATGACTGAACAGACTCATTATCAACTGAAACCTTTGGAAACATGTACGCCAGGATGGGAGTGCAGCCTTTGTTTCTTCGTTTTCTTTTCCTTCTCTGACATTCTCTACCTCACCATTAAGACCTTGAGATGAAAAGTGTGGGATGGCTTGATGAACAAGTTGTCACCAATTTGTACAAGTATTACCAAGCTCATCTCAGCTTATCAATGTCAATGTTGCTGCTCTTCAAGAAGAATTTCAGGATTTGTTAAGGTGTCTTCTTTTGCTTCTCCTGTAAAATCAGTGACGAGAGAGTTGAGGAAAGAAGATTGGTAATCCAATAATGCAATGACTTCCCCTCACTAACCGATGTCCATGGCACTGTGCATCCCATGGGTTTTGTATTCATGTTTGAATGTTACTTAATCATCTTCTGACATGTCAACTCCATTCTATCTTGGAATTAAATAGATTGTTCAAATATTACAAAATCTGACTTCCCTCAAAGACTCTGTGACTTGAAGGTGAATAGTCTACTTGTCATCAACATAGATGATTTGGTCAATGTTTACAGGCATGAATACCTTGGGCCTTCTTCCCTGTGAGACAACCTGGACTCCAATATAACAGTTAAGCCAGTCAAACCTGATGTCAGGTAGAATTCATAACAGGTCACATGACCCCTTAACTCCTTTATTCTAACCTAAATTAAAGACCTGACAACCGTAGAAACTTGTTATTTGTAAAATAACCTTAAGTTTAGTTTAAAAAAAGTGTCAAAAGACCAGAAGAATCCAGTGCAACATTATTCACATATTTTAGGAGCAAATTATTGCGATGCTGGAATCTGGGCTGAAAGCAACAAATGTTGGAGATCACAGCAGGTCAGATAGCATCCATGGAGAGAGAGTAAGCTAACATTTCAAATCTATATTATGCTACAGCTCCTTTTGGCAAGAATTCAAAACCTTGATAGTTAAGAAATTGTTAGAAATGCATTCCGAAAGAAGGTTTGTAAGGTAATTAATGATAAATGGCTAAATAAAAACTAATTCAGTAAGGATTTGTCTATCTACAAGTATCAAGGATTTTGGTGTCAGGGCTGAGTCCTTTATAAATTATTCTTTATAATATGAAAACCGTTGTGGTTTATTTTAGAAGTCAGAAGTACGGAGTGCTCACTGTTGCATTTTACCCATCTTTAAATAAAATCATTCAAGATGAATTATTATCAAGGTGTAATAACTTGTGACTCTATGCAATCATGTCCATTCAGAACTTGATGGAAAATTGACAGTGAGTTGAATGGGCATAACGTTATTAATATGCAAATCAAACAGCAATTTATAGCAAAGAAGACAGCCCTATGAGATTCAAATTACCACAGCTTACTGCACAATGCACATGGTTCCACAGTCAGCCTTGTAAAAATTACAACTCCTTCAAATGGCTTCAGAGTTTCCAGGAATAATTGCATTTGTGCATTAATTACCAATTGAACTTACCCCAAATATATAAGGGTCAAGAAAGAGGGGGCATAGATACAAGGTAATTTGCGAAAGAAGTGAGTGCGATATGAGAACAATTTTTTTCAAACAATGCCTTGTTTCAGCCTGGCACACATTGCCTGGAAGTGTAGTGAAGGCAAGTTCATTTGAAAAATTCAAGAAGGCAGTACAGGATTGTCTAAATATTCAGAATTATAGGGAAAAGGCAACAGAATGGCACAAAGGCATCAGTTCACTCAGAGAGAGACTGGTGGGAACGATGGGATGAACAGTCTCCTTGTATGCTGTAACAATTCTGTGATTAACGATGGTACTCATTTTTTTTATTTAAAGAAAAGTATTCTTGCAAGCCAATCAATTGATATCATCACTAAATCTCCCAATACTAATACCTTCCGGCTTCTCACTGACCAGGGGGCTGGAAAGTTTGTGATGAATAACTCACATCTGAACTCCCCAAATTTTGTCCACTACCTAAAGGCAGAAGTCAGCGGTGTAATGGAATAGTCTTCACTTGCTTGGATGCATGCAGCTCCAACAACACTCCAGATGCTCAACACCATCCGGACAAAGCAGACCACATGGCAACATTTAATGACAATCTACAAGACGCTCTGCAGCATTTCACCAATGTTCTTCTAATAGCACCTTCCAAGCCTCTACCACCCTTACCCAGTTCTGACTTGGAACCATGTCACTATTCCTTGAACTATGTCACTGTTTGCTGGGACAAAGAACTTGCTTGTTAAAGATTTTGTGGTTCTGCTTACAGTGTAATGACGATTACATTTCGAGGGCTGGCTCACCATCACCTTTCAAGTGCAGTGAGAGATGGACGAACAAGTGACAGCCTTTTCTTCTTGCCTCTTCTTTCTTTCTATTAATCCAATCTTACATCCCTCTCTTTAAGAGTCTAATTTGTCTCTAATTCATCCTATTTCCTTTTCTATTATTTCACTCATACTTTCAAAATTGTTTGTGTAATTGGCTTGGCTGTTTCTCAAGCTCAAAAGAAATTCTCACGTCATGCGTGATCAAATTATGGTTCAAATGCAGAGATGTCCTTAGTAAGACGAATAACTAATGTCTATCCTGGGTTTTCAGCAGGGAGAGGAAAAAAGCCTTAAAAGTATTTTGAGAACCAATTAAATATTCTGTGGTAAACTTAAAGTATTTCTCACTGAATCAACATTGATGAGCTGAATCATAAAACTCATACAGTGTGGAAGGGCATTCAGCCCATACCAAAAAGCTGCAAACAGCATCCCACCCAGACCTAGCCCCCTACCCTACCCTTGTAAGTCTGCATTTCCCATGGCTAATCCACCTAGCATGCACATCCCTGGACACTATAGGCAAGTTAGCATGGCCAATTCAGCTAACTTGCACAGCCTTGGACTGTGGGAAGAAACCAGAGCATACAGAGCATAGCGAGAACGTGCAAATTCCACACAGACAGTCACCCAAGGCTATAAGCAAACACAGGTCCTTGGTGCTGTGAGACAGCAGTGCTGACTACTGAGTCACCATGCCATCCTGGTGAGTGATGCTTCTCTTGTTAAATATGAATTGAAGGACAGATTGATGAAGGGGACATTTCTTCTCTAGGATACCAAGAAATCAATGGTCTTCCCTGAGAGAAAAGAAAATCCTTTGACTCTCTTGGCTGCAATTATTCCTCACATTGGCTTACCCTCTGGCTTAGTTTCAGCAAAACAAGGAAAGAGGAAGCAACATTGTTGCAGACCCAAGAGGGATAAGGAATCTCAAAAAAATGTTCAAAGAAACATCACAGGTGAGGGAGAGCAATTCAAAAACTTTCAAAATGTTCATCCTACCCCACGACCTCGCTCTTTGAGCATTTGGTTGCTAATATCTTCTATTGCTGACTCCATATGATATTTGATGTCACAATGAGCATGTCATAATAGGTAAGGAATGTTTATGGTGCATCACTGCCACCAATCCTCCTTTGTATTGGGCGATGTAATTATTGGTAGTAAAAAAATATGCACTGCTTTTAAATAACAAAGTATTAATGGCATGATAGCAGTTCAAATGGTCTGTCACAGATACAAGACCTTAGGAAGCTGTTACAGAACTCTGAATGCTGGAGTAAAACTCTTTGGGTGGAACTTAAAAGAGTCTGAATATTATGGCTTTGGTGAGCTGGGTTTGCAGCTCCATGACAGATGAAACATGATTCCCATAACCTTCTTGTCATGGTCCTGCAGGACATAGTGTTGACCACTCCCTGGTCTGTAGTCAGATATATCCTTGACCATGACTGACCTCAGTGGACTGTGACTTAATGACTGATAGTATCAGGACTGCCATGACCGATAGCAACCCCCACACGTGCAATGTGTTTGCTGCACATGTAGCTGGAACACATTGCTGGTGTTGGATTGACAATGTGATGTGGCACCCAACAAGCTGTCAGCCTCTCTCACTCTGTCAACAGATCCTCACTGACAGGCAAGACAAGTCCATGTGTCTATATAAATAAGCGGGTCAGTAAGGAAGTCCAGGTTGCCTTTGGCTCTGGCTGATGTGGCAACACATTGATAGGCTTGGCATGGCTTGGCAAAGACAGTCAGGACAAGGTAGGAGCATGCAGGTAGTTGCCAAGTGAGCGAGCAGTAAGAGAGCAAGTGAGCAGCTATGAGATGCATCCTAAGAATCTGTCCTTGTGTGCAAAGTGACCTTTTAGATGCTGTCACTGTTGGCTGCTGGTGCACCTTCATTGTGGCTAAGTGCTTGTTAAGCATCCTGCTGAAGAGATGCCAGGATAGTTGTGAAATGTTGGCAAATCTCAATTTCGATGTCCAGGATAAGGAGTGTGTTCAGCTGGTGGCCAGGGTTGTACCTTAAGATGCTGTTTCATGTAGACAAACAAGGAGACTGTGTGTGGCTAGTGGGCGAGGTAAAGTCACCAGGTACCTGCTCTGGCTTCCGGGTCAAGAATTTTCAGCATCTACCCTAGTCATAGGAATCTTGCAGCACAGTGGTAATGTCCCTAACTCTGAGCTAGAGGATTCAGGTCCAAATACGACATGCTGCAGAAGTGCATCATGGCATGTCTAAAGAATGTTGGAAACTTGAAAAGGTTCAGAAAAGATTTACAAGGATGTTGCCAGGGTTGGAGGCTTTGAGCTATAGGGAGAGGCTGATTAGGTTGAGGGGTGACCTCAAAATGTTTATAAAATGAGGGGCATGAATAGGATAAATAGACAAGGTCTTTTCCCTGGGGTGGGGGAATCCAGAACTAGACGGCCTCATTTAGGGTGAGAGGGGAAAGATTTAAACAGGACCTAAGGGCAATTTCTTCATGCAGAGGATGTTACGTGTATGAAAGGAGCTGCCAGTGGAAGTGATGGAGGCGGGTACACTTACAACATTTAAAAGACATCTGGATGGGTATATGAATAGGAAGGGTTTAGAGGGATAGGGGCCAAGTGCTGGCAAATGGGACTAGATTAATTTAGGATATATGGTCGGTATGGATGAGTTGGATCGAAGGGCCTGTTTCTGTGCTGTACATCTCTATGACTGGGTAATCCAAAATGGAGGATGGGAAACATTTCTGGCTCTAAGAGATGCTCCTTTTTTTGAGATATTTAAGGTGTTGGAGGTGATTTCCTCGAATTCCAGGAGCAGCAATTACTGTTTTATATGCTGTTGCACTGTTTTGGAACTTCGGTAAAAAAAGTCAAAACAACAGCAGTTTTAAAAGGGAGAAGAGCAGACAAAGGAAGCACGTGGTGAGGACAGTGCAGGAGACCAAGAGCGAGAGAGAGAGAGAACCTGCACAGTTCCCACCTTTGCTGTTTGAATTCATGCATTACTGGACATCGGAGTGTGTCTGGGAAAATTAAACAACAGTGAAATTCACAACTAATCTTGGAGGAACTGTTGGGTGAAGTTCACAGCACAGAATCAGATAAGTTAATTGTTGTTTTAAGTCTGTCCAAGAGAAAGGCTGCAGTAGTGAGTATATTGGATTCTTTCTTGATTATATATTTTTGAAGATAAGTCTCTTGATTAAACTTAAAATATAAGCCATAGCTATTACTTTAACCTGGGACAGTGTTTGTAGAGGAATAAGACAGTAGATTGTGAAGGAGCAAAAATGGCCTTTGCAGTGATATGTACTTCTTGTCAGATGTGGGAGTTTAAAGAGAGTTTAAGGGTTGCTGCGGATTATATCTGCCATAAATGCTGTTGGATGTGGATCTTATCAGATCGAGTGGATCAGTTAGAGAGACAGATAGAAGCGATGAGGAATTTGCAACAGCGACAGTATGTGAGGGATGGCAGTTATAGGAAGGGGGGAAAGTCTCAGATACAGTCTCATAGATGGGTTAACTCCAGGAAGGGTGAGAGAGGTCGGTACCTTGGGCAGGAGTCTTTTGTGGATATAACCATTTCAAACAGGTATGCTGTTTTGGAAAATGTAAGGGGTAATGGGTTCTCAGGGGAACGTAGCATGAACAGCCAAGTTTCTGGTATTGACACTGGCTCTAATGCAAAGAGGGGTATGTCGGCTTCCAAGAGATCAATTGTGTTAGGGGATTCTGTAGTCAGAGGTCCAGACAGACGTTTCTGAGGCCAGCAGAGAAAAAGCAGAATGGTGTGTTGTTTCCCTGGTGCCATGATCAAGGATGTCTCAGAGAGGGTGCAGAATGTTCTCACAGGGGAGAGGGGCCAGCAGGAGGTCATTGTCCACATTGGAACCAAAGATATTGGATGAGAAAAGGTTGAGATTCTGAAGGGAGATTACAGGAAGTTAGGCAGAAATTTAAAAAGGAGGTCCTCAAGGGTAGTAATATCTGGATTACTCCCAGTGCTACGAGCTAGTGAGGGAGGAATAGGATAGAGCAGATGAATGCATGGCTGAGGAGCTGGTGTATGGGAGAAGGATTCACATTTTTGGAACATTGGAATCTCTTTTGGGGTAGAGGTGACCTGTACAAGAAGGACGGATTGCACCTAAATTGGAAGGGGACTAATATACTGG
>NC_057715.1:9459292-9459585 GCF_004010195.1 Chiloscyllium plagiosum
TGGGACCCAGGGAGATAGTGAAGAAAGAGATCGATCTGAGACGGGTACAGCTGAGAACAGAAGTGAGTCAAACAGTCACGGCAGGCAGGGACAAGGTAGCACTAATAAATTAAACTGCATTTATTTCAATACAAGGGGCCTAACAGGAAAGGCAGATGAACTCAGGGCATGGTTAGGAACATGGGACTGGGATATCATAGCAATTACGGAAACATGGCTCAGGGATGGGCAGGACTGGCAGCTTAATGTTCCAGGATACAAATGCTACAGAAAGGATAGAAAGGGAGGCAAGA
>NC_057715.1:9460089-9516507 GCF_004010195.1 Chiloscyllium plagiosum
AATTTCTTAAGTGTGTACAAGACAATTTTCTGATTCATTATGTGGATGTACCTACTAGAGAAGGTGCAAAACTTGACCTACTCTTGGGAAATAAGGCAGAGCAGGTGACTGAGATGTTAGTGGGGAAGCACTTTGGGGCCAGTGACCATAATTCTATTTGTTTTAAAATAATGATGGAAAAGGATAGACCAGATCTAAAAGTTGAAGTTCTAAATTGGAGAAAGGCCAATTTTGATGGTATTAGGCAAGAACTTTCGAAAGCTGACTTGAGGCAGATGTTCGCAGGTAAAGGGACGGCTGGAAAATGGGAAGCCTTCAGAAATGAGATAACAGGAATACAGAGAAAGTATATTCCTGGGTTTGGGGACTCCAGAACTAGAGGGCATAGGTTTAGGGTGAGAGGAGAAAGATATAAAAGAGACCTAATAGGCAACTTTTTCACGCATAGGTTGGTACGTGTATGGAATGAGCTTCCAGAGGAAGTGGGGGAGGCAGGTACAATTGCAACATTTAAGAGGCATTTGGATGGGTATATGAATAGGAAGGGTTTAGAGGGATATGAGCCAATTGCTGGCAGGTGGGACTAGGTTGGGTTGGGATATCTGGTCGGTATAGATGGGTTGGAGCGAAGGGTCTGTTTCCATGCTGTGCACCTCTATGATTCAATGACTCTATGACTGTCTGACTGTATGACTCGAAGTTGATTAAAAATGCTAAAAATGCTTAGTAACGTAGTAAGGGGAATATTAATGAGGCAGGTTGTGTCATTAATACGGTATTTGACAAGCAAAAATTCCCCTTGACCTGCTGCTGCCTAGCTAGAGACGTGTCTCTCTGCTCAGTAGGACCATAAAGCAAATTGTACCCGACGTTGAGATAAACCTCAGCAGACATCTCACACAATTCAGCCACAAATCTCACCACAGCCAACATCGTTCAGACTCTTCAAAGATTCTACCCCTTACATTTTCTAACCAAAATTATGAATGGTTGAAATACAAGTTCTGATTCTTTATCTCACTGCCTTTCAAAAGTAGAGGCCAGGATCCATTAGCCTTTTTCTGAATTACTTTCTAGTTGATTATAACAGGATTTTTTTCAGAGAAAGAGGTGGACAACACAAAAAGAATTAATTGAGAGTTCAAGGAGAGGACTAGTAGCATCACACTGGACCCCCCAGAAATTCCCAGAGCAGCTCAAAAAGGAAAACCAGCTGATAGATTTCACATATTTTCTTATATTTTTACTACAATTGAATAAAGCCATCTTTCAGATATTTAACACACGCCAATATGTTTTCTCGCTTCTGGAGTTGGCTGAGGGGAGGAAGTATTTTATTATCATTCCCTGTCATTTTGTTGTAGGACAGGCTGGCTGGATCAATTTCATATGTTTGTTTACTGATCTGCCAAGTTATTCCTGTATGGGGGAGGGTGTTGGCCTAATGGTATTATCGCCAGACTGTTAATCCAGACACCCAGGTAATGTTATGGCAGCTTGGGTTTGAATCCTGCCACGGCAGCTGCTGGAATTTGCATTCAATGTAAATCTGGAATGAAGAGTCTAATGATGACCATGAATCTCTTGTTTGAAAAACCCATCTGGTTCACTGAAGCCCTTTAGGGGAGGAAGCTGCTATCCTTACCTGGTCTGAAGAGGGAAGAACACAGCAAGTCAGGTCCTGAAGAAGGATTACGCCTGAATTGTTAACCACTCTACTTCCTGATGCTGCCTGGCTTGCTGAGGGCTTCTAGTTACCTGCTTGTCTATCTTGGATTCCAGCATCTGCTGTTTGTTTTGTCTCTAATCCTTACCTGATCTCGTCTACATTTGACTCCAGTCCCACAGCAAAGTGGTTGACTTTTAGCCATCCTCTGGGGAATTAGGGATGGACAGTCAATGCTGGCCTAGTCTAGAGATGCCCCCATCCTTTGAATGAATTAATGTAGTTTTAATTATTAATTAATGACTGAATGTTACTATGGTTGTATTTGCAAAACTTTTAAATCTGAATTATACAAATCCATTTTGAGGTGGAAGCATGTTTTCAGCTTTCACTGATAAGTCAGTAGTGAGCAAGCTTTACATAATTAATTCACCTCACAATCATTTAATGTCTGTTAGACCCATAAAACCTCAAAAGGGTACAGACACAGATAGAGCTGGACTTAAACATACAGCTGATGGCAGAGTGCGTAAAGAAAGATAAGGAATCATCCAAGCGAGGGTGGTCTGAGAAGATGCCCAGTGGTGATAACTAACTTGTAGGGGACTTTAATAGACCCAGAGGTCCTGAGGCAGCAGTGTGGTGGGATGATGATTGTTGCCAGTTCAAATCCTAGTAGTGACAGAATGAGGCACTTCTGAACTGACTTCTCAAATTTTAAATCTAAATGTTGATCTTGCTCCTTGTGCACCTTCTCTGCAGCTGTAACACTGTATTCTTCTCTCTGTTCTATTACCTTAATGAACTTTGTATGGTATGATCTGCCTGTATTGCACACAAACAAAACTTTTCAATTAGAAATTAAATCAAATTAAATAGCCATTAATTGGTGAACTTTCTTGGTGTCTCAACATGTTACTGCCATAACTTTAGCGGAGCTAACCTTTACACATGTAAGTGGAATTTTCACACAGGAGCCAGGAACAAGTATGCTCCCATTGCATACATATTACAATTATTCCATCTGATACACTGGGTCACGAAGATAGAAACTGGAAAGACAATATATGTCAACATAGTTTCATGATCTCAGTGATAACTTTTAATGTTGAGAAATGTTTACTTTTTCATTCTTAAGAACGAGTTCTCAATTGTGAAAAAGTGACAACCATTGCATTAGTAAGTCATCATGATCAGTAAAGTAAAGTGGTTAACTAATGTATGCAAATCATACAGATTTTACTGGCAAGCACTAATATTTGTTCACTATTAGTTACAAAAAGTGCAGACAATATATTTACGTATTATGGAACATAGAGTTGGACCGCTCACTCAGTCATGATTCACCTTCAACTACATCCATAAAGAACATCAAAGATATTTTTCTATTAGATAGAAAACCTGCAGTATCACAAAGGTTTTCTGCAAAAGATCTGCAACACTGGAAAAGTGCTTAAAGTGATTTTGCAATAACCACTTCATGATTCAACCCAGCTTGCACGTATGTAACAACTTGATGCAGTATAATATCCCAAAGTGCCTAGCCAGAGTAAAATCAAACAAAAATTGATTCTGAGACAACTAGGAACACATTGGATAGATGACCAAATGTGTGGTCAATTTGGGAGCTTCTAAGAAATATTTTAAAGAAGAAGAGAGAAGTAGAGATTTAAGGATGGAATTCAAGAGCTTCAGGCCTCAGAGATGTGGTCTCTAATAGACAGTGGGAATACAAAAGTGGGAGATGTGTAAGAAGCATTATTATGAAACATAATGATTTGGAGTATTGTAAGTCTGCAGAAGATAGCAGAATAAGAAATATTTAGGTCATAGAGGGATTTGAAAAGGACAATGTTTAAATTGAGCAATTCAGTGTAAGCCAGAAAGCAAAGGGATGATATGTGATTTACACTTTGTACGATTTAGGATACGAGCAGTCACATTTGAGATAATTTAAGGTTACAAGTTGTAGAAGTTTGTAAGTTGATTGTTATATTCCATCTATTGCTGGTGCTTGCTGAATGTTTTGCAGTACAGTTTAATAAAAATCGTTTTAGCTTCCAGGTAACTCTCATCAAGGATTCTTCAGTGACATCTTCCAAACTTATCATTTTTATCACTGAGAAAGATAAAGATAGCAGATGCATGTGAAAAGCATAATACCCAATTGCCATTCGCACCATGCGTGATCCTGACTTGGACAAACACAATTTTTTTTTTAATCAATGGTGTGTATAAATCCTTGAACTATCTGTCCAACACAATTGGCAGAGCACCTACTTCATATGGATTGCAACATTTCAAGAAAAGTCTCTACCACCTCCACCACTTTCTCAGGGGAAAGAAGGACACCTGCCAGCAACACTTGCATCCAACAAATCACTTTTTCTTCAATACTAAGCTAAAACCAGTATTAAATCCACATGAGTGCACATCATTCTCTATCTATAATTACAAAACCAATGATTTCCCAAGTGTACTAACCATTTAAATGGTCCTCTTCATATAGTTCTCCTTTCCTAACTTTCTAAACCATTTACTATCTAGCCAGATTTCTAATAAATGTTTGTTCTCCTTTTAAATTAAAGGTAGATCAAGTTTGGGCAAATAAAATTTCGAAAAGCGTGGCGCTGGAAAAGCACAGCAGGTCAGGCAGCATCTGAGGACCAGGAGAATTGACGTTTCAGGCATAAGCCCTTCTTCAGGAACATCTCAATAGTTAGTTACAAAACAATGTTTTGAAGATGTCCTAAAATTTGATCTTAAATTCCGTTCAATATTTCAAACTTTTTGGCTCCATAGACATTTAATCCTCTTTATAGCCTATGGTAGGTTGGGTATCTGTAATCATCTCAAATGTCCTAACTGGCCTTTTTACATAACCATCCTTCAGGCACAGTGCCTATAATCCCTTCTCTTAAGAGAAAGTAAGCTTTATTGTTTAACAGGAAATAGTTATCCATATAACTTCCACTTTTTTATGTACTTGTGGGATGTGGGTGTCACTGGCTGGCCAACATTTATTGCCTGTCCCTAGTTGCCCTTGAGAAGGTGATGATGATCTGCCTTCTTGAACTGCTGCAGTCCATATGCTGTCTGAGGGAGGGAATTCCAGGATTTTTTGGCACAGGAGTTGAGTAACTTGCTGCAGTATCCCCAGCCTCTGAGCTGCTCTTGTAGCCACTGCGTTTATGTGGCAAGTCCACTTAAGTTTCTAGTCAGTGGTAACCCAAAGTTGTTGATAGTGGGGGATTCAGTGATGGTAACACCATTGAATGTCAAGGGGCAGTGGTTAGATTGATTCTTATTGGAGATGGTCATTTCCTGGCATTTGTGTGGCATGAATATTACTTGCCACTTGTCAGCCAAAGCCTGGATATTGTCCAGATCAATCCATCTTTATACATGGACTGCTTCAGTATCTAAGGAGTAATGAGTGGTGCTGAACATTGTGCAATCATTGGTGAACATTTCCACTTCTGAACTTACAATGTTTGGAAGGTCATTGATGAAGCAGCTGAAGATGGTTGGACCTAGGACACTACCCAGAGGAAGTACTGCAGAGATGCCCTGTGTCTGAGATGACTGACCTCCAACATGCACAGCCAGCTTCCACTGTATCATGTATGACTCCATCATATACTTCTTATCACATAGATATTTATTATTCCTCTTTCATGTTGAAGAGGATTAACATTGTTGAGGACCTTCAAATGTGCTGTTTATCATTCTGGTGACAGCAAAAAAAAATGAAGAAAATGCTCAGCAATTGGATACTTACTTAGCCAGCTTCAAAGAGTAAGGTCTGACTTTGTGATATATCCATTATGGTCAGTAAACACCAGTGACTTAGGAAAATCCTGCTCATGTACATCAACTTCCCAAAATGGAAAGTAAACTACATTCTCAATTGCACCTAAAGTGTCAGAAGTCTGGTGATGGACATTCGAATATTGTGCATTATTTTATAATTAGCAGAACAGAATGTTTGGTATCATGGTGCAGTGATAACAATCTTTCTCTTAATATTGACAAAACAAAAGAGCTGATCACTGACTTCAGGAAGAAAGGAGGAGGACACGCCCCAGCTACATCAATGGAGCTGAGGCAGAGAGGGTTGAGGCCATCAAGCCTCTAGGAATGACAATAACCAACAATCTGTCCTGGACTTACCACATAGGTGCAGTGGTCAAGAAGGCATAACAACACCTCTTCTTCCTTAAGTGGCTTCGGAAATTCAGCATGTCCAAAAGGACCGTCACTGACTTCAACAGATGCACCATAGAAAGCATACTGTCCGGGTGCAAAACAGTGTGGTACACCAACTGCTCTGCCCAGGCAGAAGACAACACAGAAAGTTGTGTGGACAGCCTAGACCATCACGGAAACCAACCTCCCATCCATCGATTCCACTTACACTTCTTGTTGCCATGGAGAAGTTGCCAAAATCATCAAAGACCCCTCACACCTCTGTAATGCCCTCTTCAAAACTCTTCCATCAGGCAGAAGATATAGAAGCTTGAACACATGCCCCAACATGTCCAAGAACAGCTTCTTCCCTGCCATTATTAGACTGCTGCGTGGACCTCTCTAATTGCTAATAATGTTGATCTTAATAATGTAGATTTTCCTTTGTGCATGACCTGTGCAGCCATAATCTGCCTCACTCTGTCGAAGCACCCAATGATCTGTATGTCCTTTCTTGCTGTGATTTGCCTATACTGCTCGTAAAACAAAGCTTTTCACTGTGCTCAGGTACACGTGACTACAATAAGTCAAATCAAATCAGAATCCCCATCGACATTTTGGAATGTCAGTGGTGTGGTCAATAATTTCCATTGCATGTTCTGGATCTTTGTAGATGGAGAATGCTGACAATCCTGCAGGACAGTCTATCCCTTTTTACGTTGCTATTGTCGATTAGTGGTGATAATGAAGGCAGTTAGACTGCTCAACAATGGAAGTGCAGTGTGCTATAATCATCTGTAAGCAGTAAACTAACTATAGCTGCACTTGACAACCTGCCCAGATGCTGTTTGGTGTCTGAAGATTATGGAGTAGCATTTGACATGGACAGCAAGTGTGGCTGCTACAAATTGTATGAATATCTTTCTGAAGGACATGTCACAGCATTCTCAATGATAACAGTCTCAAGAGTCATCTCTATCCGAAATATCATGCTCTCAAATATCAATTCTGCCAAGGTAAGCCTTTTGAATGGTACATTTCATTCTATTTTTCTTGATTTATTTACACTTTTAGCCCTTTCCCTTGCTGCTCCTGTGTCTATGAGGATGTAATGGATGGATATCATGATCCTAAACTGAAACCATTGTCACTCCTCTCTTGTTGCCAGTGTAAAATTGACAGCATTTGGCTGTAACTAATTGTCTAATTATTTTTGTCCCCTCTGCCTGGAAGCATCTGACCTCTATCTGCTGAAATATCACTGAAGGTATTGGGAAATCAATGCAGTGAGGGCTCAACAAATTCCATGTTGCTATAATGGGATATCCACTGTGGCTAGTGTGACCATAAGTTAAACATATCTACAGAGGCCTTGTGAAATAGACAGCAAACTGTTACAAATGCAAAGTTTAATAAGATTGTTATATTTTATCAAGGTAGTATCTTTTCTATTTTTCCATATTTTTGAATGTGGACTTAAATGAGAAAAGGAGTGTTTGAGATGGTTTGAGTGTTATAAGTTGAAAGGGAGTGGGGAGCAGTTTGTTTCATAGGTACGAAGGTACAACAATGATCAAAGTCTATGTACTGATGATCAATCAGCTGTGAGTCTCTGAAGCACCAGGAGGGTGAATGCTGGGTTTTATAAAGAGATTTAAACTATCCACTTGATTTCAAATCAGAATATTGTTGGAAATTTAGAAGATAGCTCACTAGTTCTATATGATTATAAGACTTTCATGATTAACGTTGCCATGGAGATGGGCCTTGCGAGGGAGCAAGTCCATAGGAAGCTACTGTAAAATTTTATTCCAAGGTGTTTTAAAAAAATCACTCAACCTCACAGACAAGGTTAGCTTACACGGATCGAAAAGGATAGCGCAAATATGACCCTGACCTTCCCGTAGCCGTCATTTTAACACAGCATCCAACTCGTCTTGCCCACTCGTCTGTCCTCAGCGTGTTCCAATCTCTGGTGAATCACAGCGCACACTGTAGGAGCAACATCTCCCCCCCCCCCCCCCCCCCCCCCCCCTCCCCCAACTCCCCTGCACAGTGGGACTGTCATCCTTTCCAGTCTGGCAGTTAGACATGCCATTGTGCTGCCATTCTCACACTCCCATCACTTAATCTGAACTATCAACATCCTTCCCATCCCCCAGCACTCCAACCCCTACTATTGCATAAATGCTGACCCCCTCCACACTTCATCTCAGCTCTGATGAAGAGGCATCTAGACTCGAAACATTAGCTTGCTCTATCTCCATGGATACTGCCTGACCTGCAGTGATCTCCAGCATTTTTTTGTTTTCAGTACAGATTCCAGCATCTGCAGTATTTTGCTCCTAACAGATAGAGCTATCAAGCCTCTGTGGCTCACCACGCAGTAATTCAGCTGGGATCTCACACTTAGATCAAAACAATTGAGTTTGTGAGGATTTAAACAAGGCCACAGGATTTCCTTAGCTTTCGCTAGAGGGAAGACTCTCCAATTCATCCCTGACCAGGCAAGTCAGTTCAGGAAGTAGGAGTTATTCAGCTGAGAAAGGAAAAGAAAAGAAAAGGAAGAAAATTCAAAGGAACTAAGAATCACATTGAGCTGATTCCAGGACAGTAGAGGCACCGATGTTACAGTAAAAGTCTTAAGACTTGAAATCTTGTAGTGCAATATGCATTTATGTCAGTCACTGGGAATTCAAATTTATTTTTAAATATTATGGACCTCTGCAGGGATCATAACGGTTTCAAGGCATTAATTTTTAACTAAATGTACCTAGGATAAGCTTGCAAAACATTGATTATTCATTTAGGTTTCAAGAAAATCCAAGTCTTTCTTTAAAAACTGCACTGCCTGCCGATTGAACCGACCCCCAATGGAAATCTGTATTTTTGTGCTTTCTGGTACACTTAAAATTTATCTTACAATCTATTGAACCATTTACAGAAGCTCTTGGGTAGAATGTGTTCACTTTCTCACAAATAAATAATGATTACTTCACAGGCATAAAATTGTGAGCATAAAATGGGGAGAAAGTATGGACTACAGAAAGAAACAATGATAAAAATGTTAACAGTTGACTGTAATGTACATAGTACTTTTGTTGCAAATACATTTTCCAAGATACTTTTTGGAAGCACAAAGAAAGAAGCACTTTTGTTTTCTCTTTAAATTTGTGATTCCCAAACTGTTGGATAAAGCCCTTGCTACAGTGTAAATCTGTTTCAGGGAAAATGGGGAACTCAGCATTAAATTAAAATTGAACATAGAACAGTACAGCACATTACAGGTCCTCTGACTCTAGATGTTGTGCCAACCTTTTATCCTACTCTAAGATCAAACTAACCTACATATCTTGCATTTTATTATCACCCATGTGCCTATCCAAGAGTAGCTTGAATGTCCCTAATGTATCTGAGTCTACTACCACTGTTGGCAATGCATTTCACACACTCACCACTCTCTGTGTAAAGAACTGACCTCTGACATCTCCCCGAAACCTTCCTGCAATCACCTTAAAATTATGCCCCCTTGTGATTGTCATTTCTGCCCTGGGAAAAAAGTATCTGGCTATTCACTCTATCCATGCCTCTCATCACCTTATATACCTCTATCAAGTCACCTCTCATCCTTCTTCACTCCAATGAGAAAAGTCCTGGTTCCCTCAACCTCTCTTCATAAGACATGCCCTCTAGTCCAGGGAGCATCCTGGTAAATTTCCTCTGCATCCTCTCTAAACCTTCCACATCCTTCCTCTAATAAGCTGACCAGAACTGAACAAGTGTGGTCTAATCAGGGCTTTAATATGGCTCTTAAACTCAATCCCCCTGCTAATGAAAACCAATACACCATACGTCTTCTTAATAACACAATCAACTTGGGAGGCAACTTTGAGGGATCTATGGACATGGACCCCAAGATCCCTCTGCTCTACCACACTGCCAAGAATCCTGCCTTTAGCCCTGTAATCTGTATTCAAATTCAACTCCATCTGTTTTAACCAGTTCTCAGCCTATTTCTGCATCCTCCACACCATCCACAACTCCACTATACAGTCATAGAGTCATAGAGATGTACAGCACGGAAACAGACGCTCCTTAGGTCTCTTTTATATCTTTCCCCTCTCACCCTAAACCTATGCCCTCTAGTTCTGGTCTCCACCACCCCAGGGAAAAGACTTTGTCTATTTATCCTATCCATGACCCTCATAATTTTGTAAACCTCTATAAGGTTACCCCTGAGCCTCTGACGCCCCAGCCTGTTCAGCCTCTCCCTATAGCTCAAATCCTCCAACCCTGGCAATCCTTGTAAATCTTTTCTGAACCCTTTCAAGTTTCACAACATCTTTCCAATAGGGAGGAGACCAGAATTGCACACAATATTCCAACAGTGGCCTAACCAATATCCTGTACGGCTGCAACATGACCTCCCAATGCTAACCTTTGTGTCATTGGCAAACTTACTAAATCACCTTCCACTTCCTTATCCAAACCATGTATAAAAATCACAAAGAGCACAGATCCCACAACAGATCCCTATGGAACACCATTTGTCACCAAGCTCCAGCTGAATACTTTCCATCTACTACCACCCTCTATATTCTATGAGCTAGCCAATCCTGTATCCTGAATCCTAATTTCCCTGTATCCCATACCTCCTTACTTCTGAATGAGCCTACTATGGGAACCTTCTCAAATGCCTTACTTAACATCCATGTACACCACATCCACTGCTCTAACTTCATCAATGTGTTTTTTTCACTTCCTCAAAGAATTCAATAAGTCTTGTGAAGCATGACCTGCCCTTAACAAAGCTGTGCTAACTATCTCTAATTAAATTATGGCTTTCCAAATAATCATAAATCCCGTCTCTCAGAATCCTCTTCAATAATTTTCCCACCATGTAAGATCTGACTGGTCTGTAAGCCCCAGGGTTACCCCTATTCCCTTTCTTGAACAAGGGAATACTATTTGCCACCCTTCAATCATCTGTGGACAGTGAAGATGCAAATATCATTGCCAAAAGCACAGCAATCTCTTCCCTCACTTCCCATGTGAACCTTGGGTATATCCTAGGCAAACGTGAGGACTGCAGATGCTGGAAATCAGAATCTAGATTGGAGTGGTGCTGGAAAAGCACAGCAGATCAGGCAGCATCTGAGAAGCAGGAAAATTGATGTTTCGGGCAAAAGCCCTCCTGTCTGGCCCAGGGAACTTATCTATTGTCATGTATTTCAAAATTTCCAGCACACCTCCTTCTTAACATCAACCTGTTCGAGTATGTCAGTCTTTTTCACACTGTCCTCACAAACAACAAGAACCCTCTCACAAGTTATAACTGAAGCAAAATATTAATTAAGGACCTCCCCTATCTCCTCTGGCTCCGGACACAAGTTCCCTCCACTATCTCTGATCGGTCACACCCTCACTCTGGCCATCCTCTTGTTCATCACATAAGTGTAGAAGGCCTTCGCGTTTTCCTTAATCCTACCCACCAAGGCTTTTTCATGCACCTCCCCTTTCCAGCTCACCTAAGTCCATTCTTCAGTTCTTTCCTGGCTACCTCGTAACCTTCTAGGGCCCTCTCTGATCTTTGCTTCCTCAACCTTAAGTAACTTCCTTCTTCCTCTTGACTAGATGTTCCACATCTCTTGTCATCCAAGGTTTCTCCACCTTAACATCCCTTCCTTGCCTCAGTGGAACAAACCTATCCAGCACTCATAGCAAGCGGTCCCTAAAACAACTCTACATTTCTGTTATGCATATCCCTGAGAATATCTGTTCCTAATTTATGGTCCACAGTTCCTGCCTATTAGCATTGTAATTCCCCTTCCCCCAATTAAGTACTTTTACATACCACTTGCTCCTATCTTTCTCCATGACCATAGTAAAGGCCAGGGAGGGTTGTGATCACTATTAACCAAAATGCTCTTCCACCAAGGATTCCGTCACCTGACCTAATTCATTGCCAAGCACCAAATCCGATATGGTCTGCCCACCAGCCAGCCTATCTGTACATTTAGTCAGGAATCCTTCCTGGACACACCTGACAAAATCTGCTCATCCATAATTATTTGCACTAAGGAAGTTCCAAACAATATTGTAGAAGTTGAAGTCACTCATGACAACAACCCTGTTACTTCTGCACTTTTCCAAAATCTGCCTCCCAATCTGTTCCTCCGTGTCTCTGTTGCTATTGGGAGGTCTGTAGAAAACTCCCAATAAAGTGACTGCTCCTTTCCTGTTTCTGATTTCCACCCATACTGACTCAATGGACAAACCCTCTTAGATGACCTCCCCTTCTGCAGCTGTGATACTATCCCTGATGAGCAATGCCACCTCCCCACCTCTTTTACCTCCCACCCTATTCCTTCTGAAACATCCAAACCCTGGTATATCCAACGACCATTCCTGCACCTGTGATATCCAAGTCTCCGCAATAGCCACAACATTATCGCTTGAAGTACTGATCCGTGCTCTAACTTCATCACTGTTACTCCTGACATTTCTTGCATTTATAGAGACACACTTCAACCCATCACACTGACTGCACTTTGCCCTATCAACTGTTTATCCTTCATCATGATCCTTTAAGTTTGGCATTGCCTCAAAAATCATTCCTCTCAACAAGCTCCTAATGTCAAAAATTGGAAAGTTACTACCGTCAGTCCAAGTTGAGTCCACCACTTCTTAAAGGCAAGTAGAATTTTCAAAACTGCATGAAAACCCAGTTACTAATGGTTTACTCCATCCTATTTGAACAATCTTATTCAATCACATTTTCTCTGCATGCATCCTGCAGTCATATTTCTTCCTATACACCTAATCACATCTCTGTAGGATGCTTCCATTCTTATCGTTTGGTTATTAATCATTTTTCCCTTTACCAATTATTGGCCACTTTTATTTATTTCCTACTTGCTCTGAACTCTGCAAATTGCCACTTTTCTTTGACTTCCTAAAATAGCGACATGCAAACGTAAGGAATAGGAGCAGAAGTAGTCCATCTAGCCCCCACGCCTGCTCCCCATTCAATAAGATCATGGCTGATCTTTTCGTGGACTTAGCTCCACTTACCCCCCCACTCACCATAACCCTTAATTCCTGTTCAAAAATCTATCTTTGCCTTGAAATCATTCAATGAGGAAGCCTCAACTGCTTCACTGGGCAGGGTGTTCCACAGCTTCATAACCCTCTGGTTGAAGAAGATCCCCTCAACTCAGTCCTAAATCTGCCCCTTCCTTATTTTGACATTATGCCCCCAGTTCTAGTTTCACCCGCCAATGGAAACAACCTCCCTGCTTCTATCGTATCTATTCCCTTCATAATTTTATACATTTCGATAAGATCCCCCCTTCGTTCTTCTCAAATATTATTGAATATGCCTCATCTTTTCATTGTATTTCATTTTTTCAGTCTCCACGTCTCCCAAAGACCAGAAAAGCACAACCTGTTTTCTTTTTGCTGACACCACCAAAATGAAATTTATTACAAATCTTGATGATAAATTTAATCACAACTGAAGAACTGGGTCAGATTCACTAAATTTATAGAAAAACAGTTATTTTTGTTCCTCACACTCTGCTGTGATTTGTGCTGTAATTGCAATTGTTGGAATGCTGGTAATCTGTGTCAATTTACAAGCCAGCTCAAGAGTGTAGCTATGTTCCGAATTAACTAGGTGCAACACACCTCACTGAGCTGGGTGGCAGCAAAGTTTTATGATGAAAATAACATAAACCACAGTGGACTCTTTCTAGATCTCCAATTGCAATAACCAGCCTCTTTATGCTTTGTAGCAAAGTAGTTCGCGGTTAAATTCTAACAAAGTTTTGCTTGATAAAATGTTCACCTTATAATCTGTTGTTGTTGTTGAGATTAATCAAGTCTATTCAGGTTTTAGGGCGCAAATGCATTACTTAATAGATGTTTTTCTCAGACATAATTAATTTGTAAAATACCTTTTTGATGTTCACTTAGAATCCTGTAAAGTATTGAATGCCAATTAACTAAAAAATAAAATTTAACACCTAAGTGAATTGCACTGCATGGCTGGACTAACACAGCATACGTGAACAGCATAAAGTACTGGATTTTACATTTGTACCTTTTATTTTCATTTATTACTGAATCGTTTATGACTTGGAGAGAAAGTTAATACTCCCAGTGCTACAATAACACTCAAATACAACATTCCCGACAAGCCTGTTACAGATGTCAATAGTCTAGGCATCCAGATAGCTATGAGCTTACTAATTATGTGAACACAGAAAAGATTTTGATCGTAATTTAGGAAATTGATTGGCAATGCTATTTAGCTTTATTTCATTCATGTGCGTAGCGGATTTCTTGTATGGGCAAATATGCAAAATACATCCTGAAAACTTTGTGAATGGGGTGTCATGCAGTTTTCTCGGAACTCTGTCATTCTTACCAAGAATCTCCACTCACGTTCCCTTTTCTCGTTTAAGATGTTGCAATTTTCCAGTTTTTTTTCTGTATTTATATTTTACCTGGTCATGGACTCATACAGCATGGAAACAGACAGACCCTTTGGCCCAACCAGCCCATGCCAACCATGTGGCCAAACTAAACTAGTCCCACCTGCCTGTACTTGACCCATATTCCTCCAAATCCTTCTTGTTTGTGTACTAATCCAAATGTCTTTTAAACATTGTAACTTTCTCTGGCAGTTTATTCCACACATGAACCACTCTGTGTTAAAAAAAAGTTGCCCCTCATGGCCTTTACAAATCTTTCTCCTCTTACTTTAAAAATATGTCCCCTTGTCTTGAAATTCCCCACCCTAGGGAAAAGACCCCTGTCATTCAGCTTTTCGATACCCCTTATGATTTTATAAACCTCAATAACATCACCCCTCAACATCTCATGCTCCAGTGAAAAAAGTCCCAGTCTATCTTTTATTTATATATCTCAAACCCTTGGTATTTTGGCAGAAACCCTAGTGTTAACTGTGAAGAGGATATTACCATATGGAAGGATTTCCATCTTCTATGCCACAATAAAACCTGAGGTCTATTCCCCAAGTGGATGTCCAGAAGACTTGTATCAAACTATCAGCAGTGGAACTAATCTGTAATCATGCAGAAGGTGAGCTGTCACATACAATTAGCAGTATAGTCACCACATCCAACAACCATTCCTGGTTGAGAGGGAAACTTTACGGAAACTTGGCTATCACCGTAATGGTCACAACATTGTAGCTCCAGGTACTGATCCATGTTCTAAGTTCATCACCCTTATTCCTGAACTTCTTGCATTAAAATTGACACACTTCAACCCATCACACTGATGGCAACTTTTCCCTCTCAACCGTCAGCAAATTATCAGCAGTATGGTCACCACCCTATTGGGAAGGATGTGAAGGCTTTAGACAGAGATTTAGACAGACAAGAGATTTACCAGGATGTTGCATAGATTAGAGTGCATTAGCTATAAGAAGGCATTGGACAAACTTGAATCACTTCTGCTAGACCTGACAGATATCCATAAAATTATGTGAGGAATAGATAGGGAGGATAGACAGAGACTTTTTTATCCCCCCAGAGTGGAAATGTCAAATACTAGGTAGCATTGGCTTAAGGTGAGAAGGAGAAAGTTTAAAGGAGATGTACAAGATAGTTTATTTTACTTGGAGGGTGGTAGGTTCACAGAATGTGCTGCCTGGGGAGGTGGTAGAAACGGATACATTTGCAAAGTTTAAGAGACATTTAGACATTTTCTTATTTGTTTTATTATTGTCACGTGTACCTAAGTACAGTGAAAAGTTTTGTTTTATGTGCAGTACAGACAGATCATACCATACAAACTGCATTAGAGTAATAGAACAGAATGAGGAATACAGTGTTACAGCTGCAGAGAAAGTCCACAAGGAGCAAGATCAACATTAAATTTAAAATTTGAGAGATCCATTCAGAAGTCTAATAATGGCAGGGAAGAAGCTGTTGTTGAATCTGTTGGTTAGTGCATTTAAGTTTTATCTTCTGTCTGACAGAAGAGGTTGGAAGAGATTATAACGGGGATGTGACAATCTTTGATTATGTTGACTGCCTTTCCGATACAGCGGTAAGTGTAGATGGAGTCAATGGATGGAAGTTTCGCTTGTGTACATGATACATGAACAGACAGAGAATAGAAGGATACAAATCATACGCAGGCAGATGGGGTTAGTTTAGAATGGCAGCATAGTGGGCCAAAGGTCCTGTTCCTGTGGCTGTACTGTTCTGTATTCGATGGATGGGCTCCTGTGATTTCATGATATATGCTCCTGCTAGACAAGGATTGTTGCACAGTTACATGTGAGGATCATGGTGGCATCTTTACCATCTATGATTACTCCTCAGCTTGCATCCATTTTCTTTCTGTTTTCTAATCGAATCAATAGCAGTTGCTGGTGGGTCCTTTTGGGCTGCTTAACTGTAGAGGTTAAACACAATCCTACTCAGTGTATAACTTTTTGGCCAGGAAGCATCAGTTCAGCACAAAAATGCTAGACAGAAAGAAATGCTACAAGAAGTTGAAATAATTCAAGGGAAATGAGGCCAATGCCATTCTGTTGTCAAAAGGACTTCATGCAATGCAGAAAACAAGCCATGAGATATACCTTCAGCTGTATTTTTGTATCTGAAAGACCACAGTAGTTACGATTCCAAGCTGCAAGTAAACTAGATCAATTGCAGTTTTTTTCTCCTTATTGTCATTTACAGCTTAGAAACAGTTTAAATCTATTGCAGGTAGAGAAGTTGCTGAACTACTCTAAAATCAAATGTACTTTTCATCACAGAAGGAGTGGTCAAAATGTGGAAGAACCTTTATATAAAAGTATGAAATTAAGCTTTCAAGTCTCAATTGCAGCCCTGTAGCACAGCTGTAAGAATTTATCACGGAGAGGTCTCAAGGCCATTTCATACATTCACCTAACATTCAGTTCTCCTGATCTTAATTGTGATTAATTTTGTCATCATTCATCGAAGCCTCTTGGCGAGATCCCTCACACTAGCAGAGAAGCCGATCCCAGGCAGTGATCCTGCCTTTACAGAAAGATAAATAAAATTTCATTGAAAGCATGGAGAAACTGGAGAAAGTCATGATTCATAATGTGGCTTGAATGCCAAATTTAATATTGGAAGGAAGCTGTGAGGAAATTATTGAAGAACAAGCCTTAATAATAGAAGAAAAATCCTCATTATCTTACCGCTCTGTGTACTTAATAACAATTAGACTCTCGGAGCAAACCTTCCAAATGTAATGCAAACAACATTAAATATAAATTTGTGCAGGAACTGGGTAAGAACAGCTAATGTAAACTAAGCATTGCTTGGCCAAATACCATCTAGTTAATTCTAGATAATGTTACATATTTGTTATTAATGCATATGGTTAATTTATCATCATTTAATTTCTTTTGCATATACATCCACAGCAACAATATGTTCATTTTACCCAATGCAACTATTTTCAATTTTAATCTGATTTACAAGAAAGTAATGCATCATCATTCACATTATGAATTTCTGTGTACTTAGTTGTTAGATTTTATTAACATTTAGCATTTTTTAAATTGGTAATACTTTGGAAAGTATGAATGTAGGCTTTAATATATAAGTTGTTATGTAATCAAAAATAGACCAAAACCCAAAGGAGCCTGGCATAGAGCAGCCAACAATATTGAATAGACAATTTCTTGCACCCCACTGCATAGAATTTTTAAATGAGATGAACTTCTTAATACAACGGATTTTAAAGATGCTGAAATAAACAGAGGATGCACTGAGAAGGAGAGTGAGTAATATTACTTTTGGTAATATTCAGCACATAAAATAACATAACAAATAAAGAGAATGCAAGTAAGAAAGAAAAAAAGTGAAAAGAGACAGACAGGAGCATTGTAAGATTTGTAGTTTAAAATTTTTTTAAAGAAAGGGTCCAACAACCATTTACTGCCTGAAGGATGAAATTCACAATTTGAATCATTCATTTGTTGAGTTGGAGATTAACTGGTGATCATTCTCAATTATCATGTAATTGAAAGGATTCTTTAATTATTTGAGTTAACCTTTTGTGGAAGTGCAATAAGCAATTCCTATCGAAATGCAATGTCATGAACATCATGGGGAGGTTATGTGTACTGTAACATGCTTGATTCCTGTATTATAGTATACAGAATTTCTCAACTTCTTATGTACAATTAAAACTGAATTCGCAGAATGGGGGAGTTTGTTGTGTTCATAAAATGATTAATTCTTTGGCATCAATGAATGCAATTGTGCCAGCTGCAAGGGCCATCTACGGGGTAGTCAGCAAACTGTCTGCTCTTGGGAAAAAAGATGTAGCCTACTTTATGCCACTTGAAGCATTATATAAATAAAACTTTCCCCTAATTTCATTTAGCAGTACATGTACAATATGTAACATTAACATTGTGCATTTTACACAATGAATGTGTTTTAGAGTAATATTGCAAAACCAAGTATAACACAAAGTCGTAATGGAGTGATTAAGTGAGATGATTAACAGCTTGCTCAACGAGGAAAGTTCAAAGAAATGTCTTGAAGGAGAAAAGAAGTGGAGAGTTGCGGAGGCAGAATGCCAGAGCTTGGAATCTCGACAGCTGAAAAGATGGCCACCAAAGGTAATTTTACAGGAAAACCAAAGAATTGCAGATACTGAAAATCAGAAACACAAACAGCTTTTGGATGTAAGTTTGCTCGCTGAGTTGAAAGGTTCATTTCCAGACATTTCATTACCTTACTAGGTAACATCTTCAGTGGACCTCATGTGAAGCAATGCTGAAAATTCCTGCTTTCTATTTATATGTTTGGGTTTCTTTGGGTTGGTGATGTCATTTCGTGTGGTGATGTTATTTCCTCAGGTGAAGTCACTTCTTGTTCCTTTTCTCAGGGGGTGGTAGATGGGGTCTAACCTGATGTGTTTGCCATGCTTCTAGGAATTCTCGTGCATGACTTTGTTTGGCTTGTCCTAGGATGGATGTATTGTCACAGTTGAAGTGGTGTCCTTCCTCATCCATAGGTGAGGATACTAGTGAGAGGGTCATGTCTTTTTGTGGCGAGTTCTCAAAACTTGCTAACACAAACAGCTTCTGAAGAAGGGTCACTAGACCTGAAACAATAATCCTGTTTTCTCTCCACAAATGCAACCAGACCTGCTGAGTTTTTCCAGCAATTTTTGTCTGTATTGTTGAGTAATTATAATTGGCAATGTACAAGAAAATTACAGTAAAACATTACAATCATGACTTCTTCTCTGTTTAGAATCTAGTCTTATTGCTCTTCTCCTCCAATCCTACTTCTCTCTGCAAACATAATGAGAAAAACTTGGGATCCATATCACCAGAATCTTATGAAAACTTGTCAATGATGATTGATTAGGGTAGAACAAGTATTACTATGAACAAACTAGACATCTTGTTACAAAACAATCAATTTTAACTTGTCTATATCTTTACAATATTCTTCATTGTTTAATCACATTTACCCCAAACTGGCTTGGTTGATGAAAGGAAAAGTTGTTAAATGACAAAACATTTACATCTTTCAGTTTCAGCAAATAATTAAAGCAGAGCCAGCTAAAATTGTACCTTAACAAATTAAAACCTCCGAATGGTCAACCTATCAAAAACTAAGAAGAGCTAAAAACCTCAATTGTACTAGATTAAACCAAATTCTACTCCAATTGAATACAACTAGGGCATGTGTCAATGCAATATGTATTTCACAGAGTGTAAAGACCCTCGTAGATAGTAAGGACTGCAGATGTTGGAGATCAGGGTCAAAGACTGTAGTGCTGGAAAATCACAGCCGGTCAGGCAGCATCCAAGGAGCAGGAGAGTCAACATGTTACGCTCGAAACATGCTGCCTGACGGGTTGTGCTTTTCCAGCGCTACACTCTTTGACAAAGAAAATGATCCATCAACTTGGAAGTTTTACAACTCCTGGATTTTTTTCTCACTACAGTTTGCCAGCCAATTTGTAAAACAATCAGAGCAAATGCTACTCACATGCTTTGCTTTAGCAGCGTTTGGCCTCATGTAATGAGAAATTGTAACAAGAAGACTTTCACAGTGAACAACATTAAATGGAATGTTTTTACCTTACCATTAACATTGCATTATGTCTCTCATTCAAATAGATGGAAAACAATATGGTAATGGTGCAGCAACAGCAATTTGCTAGATAGAAACTCAGTAATTTTTGTGACTAATGACATTTCTCTTTATACAATAAAAGAAGCAGACGGAAAGATGTTGAAGAAAGTCAAGTGAACTCAAGGCAAATTAGAGACTGGAAAAGTAAGTAAGATAATGGAATGAAAATAAGGGAATTAAAAAAAAGACATTGAAAGGAAAAGTAGTAGAAATATTTAGAAATGCAAGCAGTTATATTTGCAAATTACTGTCATGTTTATTGAGAAGCCTATGGGCTGAGACATTGAGGGTGTGCTCCCTGCACCTGAGTAAATATATTGGAGGGAATCTCACCACAGATAGGCCGGCTTGTCCTGTTTTAATTTAAAGCTGAAAGGATTTTAGTGATGTAAGTCTTTGGAACTGAATAGTACAACAACAGGACAGGTACAAATTCTAGGACACCCACTATTCACACAGCACCTCCTGCAACCCCTATTCAATCAGTTTGCACTGAGCTAGTGACCAGGTTCCTGCATGTAAACATGTATTGTGGTACACAAGGTGAGATGCCATGCTTGCCCATATGCTTTCTTCATCATCATCCCAGGATGGTGCAAAGGATGGCAGGTGTGAAAGGTTCAGTGACCTACTTCTGTGCAACAACCTGGAGGTTTTGATCTAGGAGTTTCATTGAAGGGGAGGCATTCACAGGAAGAGGAACACTCAGAGCCCAACCAATCCAGTTTGACAGGAGCCACTGTGAATACCTGCATTTTGGATTTAGCGATACAAGAGTTCCATGACCTCCAAAAAGGTGAGACCTCTGTGAGGTGTCCCAAGGATGGATGGCAGCTGTATGCCTCACTAGCTATGGCACACTTTGCACTTTCTATTTGTGTATTTAAGGGATGAGTGAACGGACAAAGCAATCAAGTTGGTCTAGTTCAACATGTATAAATATCTAAATTAATCCACTTCCACATTGATGGTCTTTGTTCCTGGATGCAGTATAGAATGGGGTCATGTTAATCTGCACTTAGTACTTGCTGATAAGGAAGGCTCACAATCCCAGAGAGATAGTTCAGACTTGGAGGTCACAATGACGAGGGACAACATCGTCAGCTAAGGAGATGATCACGGATGGTGCAGATGTCAATCTGAACCAATCCTCAGAGATGGTGAATCACGCATAATAGGAGGCAAAGGCAACATCAGAAGCAATTTCAATCATGGAGTGATGCTGTTAATGCACGAAGCAGATTGGTAAGCTGGTGTCTTGCAAAGGGTATGTTACATGGCAAGCCCAGAATGTGCACATGCTCGACCTCCTGTGATCACCTCCTTTAGTACCTTGAAGTAATTCCATCTTTCCTGACTCTGCAATAATCTAGCCCATTTGTATACAGTTTAATATATTTGGGGAGGGAGACACTGGTGGGGGCAAGACATGATCATTCCATAAAATTCTCGTCAAAATAAATGTCTCAAATCATAATGTAAATTAAAATGGGCCATGTCAACACAAATTCATTCCTCATCGGCCATCACCAGTAAACCGGAAGCTTTACTTTGTAAGTTTAAAAGGCTTTGAATGTAACAGTTGGTAATCACCCCCATGATGTATTTAGTGAGTGTGCAATTTTATGCATTTCTCTTTTATTCACCTGGTGCTCTTTCATTAGCAGCACCACTGTTCATCATCAGATTTGCGAATATATTGCCAATTTAGCTCAGACACCAGTGATTGTGAATTGGCTGAAAGATGCTTCAGTCACAACTAATTAAGGAACAGGAAGGCCAAAAGCACGGAACAAGATTGAATTCATTTTTTCTCTTCTTTTTCCTGAGATGAATTAATTTTATGGAAGAACAGCTGAGTAATTGGACTCAAATTACTGGGCATTTAGCTCCATCATCACTCTCATATATAATTAAGTGCAATTGGTAGATCTGCTATGTATTTTTATGAGGGCACTTAAAAGGTTTTTGAACCCTACTGTGAGCCTGGAACCAGGCCAATCACTTATTAGTCATTTGCCTTTCAAATGTTAATTCTGTGCATCAGACATTTTCTTTGAAGCCTATTTAAAGGTTTTACTTAGGAAAATTAACTGATTTCTCTGTAATTGCATAAACATTTCTTGGTACACTTGCCCAAATGTAATTCAAGAATTAATGGCTAAAGACATTGGAATATTTCCCATTATTTCTTGCAGTGGTGTGGGTCAGAATGTTCCCGGCATCAGGGAGGCAGGGAAGAAGGTGGAACTGGGATGAATATTGGAAGTTAGCATGTAGCAGGGGTTAGCGATGTATTTTTTACTTCTGAACATTATTGCTAGAGGTGTAGTCAACACAGCAGCAGATACCCTGAGGAGACAATTAGGGTCCATTAAAATAATCCACTTCTGTTCAGTCTATGTGACCCTAAGTTCCAGGTTACCATTTTAATTATGTATCCCACTCCCACTATGATCTCTCTGTTCGACGATTGAAATGAAGCCCAGCAAAAACTGAAGGAACAGAATATCATATTTCTATTTAACAGCCATTTAAAGGCATTTAACAGCCTTCTTGTGGAAACATTGAGTTTAGGAATCTTAGATATTAATCTCAATTCAGGTTTATTTTCTCAGACAGAAAGTGCTTAGAGTGGAGGATGGATGCATCAGTGACACCAAAAGAGGAGGGCATATGGGCAAATTTGTGGACATACTGCCCCTTTCAGAGAGGTAAACAGGGCATAGCCAGTGGAGTGATCTACACACCTCTGACGTCAATACACCTCTCTCCAACACATTCTCAATCATGGGAACTGAAATAACTCCACAAAGGCCGGTACCCCATCACCACGTTACCCTTTGTTTACACATGCATAACATATAACACTGCCCCAGTTATCTCAGAGCTGGTTCTTAGGGTGTAAAGAATCCCTGATACTCCTGCTTATATCTGTCAGCCAGGACTCCCTGTTTGAACCAGGTTAACAGACCCAATCAGGGAACTCATATTCAATAAGATCCACCTCGTTCCAATC
Organism: Chiloscyllium plagiosum; assembly: GCF_004010195.1. Taxonomy (NCBI): domain Eukaryota; kingdom Metazoa; phylum Chordata; class Chondrichthyes; order Orectolobiformes; family Hemiscylliidae; genus Chiloscyllium; species Chiloscyllium plagiosum. The sequence continues at coordinate 9,483,146 of NC_057715.1, forward strand.
TTAACAGGAACCTTCTCCTTTTTGTCAGATTTTCAATGCTTATATCCATCTCTGCTACTCTGTTCGAAAAGTGTGGCACTGGAAAAGTACAGCAGGTCAGGCAGTATCTGATTCTCGGCTGCTGCCTGAACTGCTGTGTCTTTCCAATGCCATACTTTTCGATTCTGACTCTCCTGGATCTGCAGTCCTCACTTTCTACTATTCTGTTGTTTACTTATCTCATTTTCATTCCATATTATCTTAGTTTTATCATAATTTATGCAGCTTAATCTGTACTGCCCTTCACCCTATTAATGACCTCTTGCTTTGTTCTTGTCTACTAACCCTCTTTTTCTGGCTATGTGCATTATTTAAAAAAAAATTTATCAGGGCACAACCTTAGTTCATGTACCTTAACTTTTAGCAGCACTGCAGAAGCTTTGCATGACTGAGTTTGGATTGTGTTGACTGCTTTCTACATGTTCTTCGGTGAAAAAGAAGACCGTTCATAAATGTATCCCATCTGTGAGAAAAGAGTTTGAACCAATGCTATCCTGATATCATGCTGCCCAACCAACTGATATATTGCTGGCATTGAAAACTTGGCTGATGAAAAGCCAGCCCATGACTTCATATAAAAGTGACTAATTATTTGGCATGCAGATGCAAGGTGGGATCTGAATCTGTCCAGTCACACCAAAAACTGTAGGCAATGGGATTTTCCTCACATAGAGTTGGTGAGAGTTTTGTGCTGGGTTCTGGAAGGTGCTTTCTGTCAATTTAGAGATATAGCTAGGGAGGGGAAATGCATATCTGACCCAAGTATGGTTCTTCCATTGTTTCCTGATCTGCAACGTGTTCAAGAACTTGAATGGAGAAGGCAGAGTGGGTAAGTTCTTCAAGAAGGAAAGGAGGAGGAGAAGGAAGAAAGGGAACAGGTAAGAGAGCAGTATGCAAGGAGAACACATCCTGGACCCTGTGTAATTAGACAGCAAGTCAAATGGTGGATCACAGAGAATTGCTTTCAATTCAAATAACTTTTCCATTCCAACCTGTGTCCATCAATGATCACTCTCATGTTCATTCCAATTATCTGTGAAAAATACTTTTTTCCCAATTGATTGCAATAAAAAAACTTACGTAATACTTTGCTATGCTTCAAAATATACAATAACTGTAAAATAAATACAGGGGACTAATCATCCTTATGTTTTCTCTTTGATGCTTGCCCTGCTGGTGGTGTTTCCTGTGCTATTGCAACTAGAGTGGAGAAAAATAGCCTCGCACACAACCCTGATGCTAAAAGGCACAATTTTGGACTTTCACATCTCAACAAGAGTGTTTAATTTTAAACTGGTTTTGTTGGTCAAGTAAACTGGGGACTTTTGTTAGTTAAATTGATCTTTTCAAATTTATGATGACTCTGGGAATAGTGTGTCTTGATTTCCAGTGCACTAATCTGGTGAGTCAGGCCACAGTGTAGATACTTTTTAAAACCTACTTTATTGTCCAAGCCTTTGGTCATCTGACTCACCTCCTTATATGAGACAGTGAGAGCCTTTTTCTTCAGGTGGTGAAGGCTAACACGAGGGAACATAGCTTTAAATTGAGGGGTGATAGATTTAGGACAGATATTAGGCGTATTTTCTTCAGTCAGAGAGTAGCAGTGGTATGGAACAGCCTGCCTGCAACAGTATTAGAATTGAGTCATTTGGCAAATTCATTGCTTCCCTCTCATGTGTTTCAGCAAACACAAACCAATTCCTTCTGATTATATTGTCTAATAATGCCTTTTGTGTTGCCGATCAATGAATATTTAAACAATCCTTTTACTTTTCATCGGCACAGATCTGAATGCTGCAGTTAAAACCTTTAGTGTGTTTATTATTTCAAAGCTGTCCACTTAAAAATCAATAATGGAACACAAACAGAGATGGTGGTCTTCAGTTGTGAGGGGAGAATGGAAAAGCTGGAATTGTTTTCTCAAGAGCAGAAGAGGTGAAAGGGCAGAGGAGGTTAGCAGAAAGACAAGATTAAAGGCTGATATATGAGAGCTGTTTAAAATTACAAAGGAGTAAATAATAGATACTGTTTCCACAACCAAGTGTATAAGAACCATAGAACACAGATAAAGGTGTTTTTTTTTAAATGCACTGAAATTGCTATGATCTGGAATATATGACCTAAATGGATGGTGGGATGATGATTATACTCTTGAGTTTGCACACTAACAGGAAAAGTGTAAGAAGAACAGAACTAATTGGAGAATTCTTTCAAAGAACTGTGGTAGTAGGGTGGTTTAGTGATTAGCACTGCTATCTCACAGCGCTAAGGACCCAGGTTCAATTCCATCCTTGAGTGGTTGCCTGTGTGGAGTTTGCACATTCTCCTTGTGTCTGTGTGGGTTTCCTCCAGTGCTCTGGTTTCCTTCCACGGACCAAGGATGTGCAGATTAGGTGGATTGGCTGTGCTAAAGTTCTCAGAGTGTGCTGGGATGTACAGGTTGGCTGTGGTAAATTCAGGGTTTGGGTGGGATGCTCTTCAGAGGATCAGTGTGGGCTGAATGGTCTGCATCCACACTGTAAGGATTCTAACTGGCATGGACATTAAGGAATTTGTGGTGTCCTTACGTGCTGTAAGATTCTTTGGTTGAGATTAAGAAAACACTAGCAAGAAAGAAGTGATTGTTCTGGCTAAGAAACAGATGAATGTATATGCTTGAAGCAAAGCAAATTAATCTGCAAATTCACTCCTACACTATTTAATTTGTGACAAATAGTTTCATGCATGTTTTTTTCACAATGTTTCTTTTAAAGTCAAGATGACAATGCATTTAATTTCTACAACAGGAGAAATTGTCTCATGTCATCTGTATAATATTAAAAGCTTAAAATATTTGGATTGGAGTTAAATCAGTTAGCTCCTTGCAATATGATGGACCAGAATTTCCTGAAGATTTGTACTGCTTGTGGGAACTCTTGCATGGGTTTAGATGAGGAAGCTATGTAGAAAGTGAATTATACAGTCAATTATGTGACACCATAGGGCAGAAATTCCCCTCTTTGGTGTGGTTCACAGCTAGAAAGGTGAAAACATGTGGCAAGTACAAAGAAATCAGAATCTTTGCATTAATATATCTTCTTTCCAATTTTCCCCTTGTTAAAATGGTGACTTGAGCCAATTAGGTGGTGACTACCTTACTTCCATGCATCAGTACCAGATTATTTGCTCAATCCATCTTATTTAGTTGCTATTTATGATTCTGTCCTCCTTCTCAGAGGATCTAACCACTGCAAGTTCCTGTCATAAGGGTCAGAGCAGTATCTGGCACTTGCACTTACCCAATTGCTTGTCCTGGTTATCTTACAGTTGTTTCTTCACTACCATATCCTTGTGTACGCCAAGGCTGCCATACACCTTGGCTCTTCATCCATGCAGATCAGCAAAGGCATACGATCAGCCTCACTACATCATCATGCATGCTCTCGCACTAGCTTACACATCAGTTTGACCAAACACTACTTTACTTTGGAGTTCATGGACAGCTATGGCCTGCATGCTTCTGCCAGGATGCTTTGTGCATGGAAGTCCACATCTCATGCAGCTATTCAGATGCATCACTTGCTTTCTTAATCATCACATCTTTCCGCATTTACTATGAGCTTGCCAGTCTTTGCAGATTGCCTTGTCTCTCACTGCAGAAGGAGAGCCAGTCCACTGGTCATGAAGAGGGACTACTGATCAGTCAACATGTTGCTGTACGCTGTAGGATATATCAATGTCATGCTTTGAGCATGTGCCAGCAAACACATTATATGAGCTTAATGCAAGTTCCCACTGGTGAAAGATGGAATGAGGCAATTCCCTTAGTGGGGTGAAGATGGACTGCGATTAGTCAGGGCTGAAGCCATACGCTAAGGGTCCATCCTACATAGAATCCCTACAGTGTGGAAACAGGCCCTTCAGGTAAAAATGAGGATTGCAGATGCTGGAGATCAGAGTCTAGATTAGAGTGGTGCTGGAAAAGCACAGCAGGTCAGGCAGCATCTGAGGAGCAGGAAAATCGATGTTTCGGGCAAAAGTCCTTCATCAGGACAACTCTAATCTAAACAGGCCCTTCAGTGCAACAAGTCCACTCTGATCCTTAAAGAGTAGCCCATCCAGACCCATTCCCCTAACCTATTATTCTATATTTACCCTTGACTAATGCACCTCACTTACAGATCCCTGAACACTGTGGGCAATTCACCTAACCTGCACATCTTTAGATTGTGGGAGGAAACCGGAACACCCAGAGGAAATGCAAGCAGACATGGGAACAATGTGTAAACTCCACCAAACAGTCGCCTGAGGGTAGAATGGAACCCAGGTCCCAGGCGCTGTGAGATAGCAGTGCTAACCACTGAGCCACCATGCCACCCCAGTTCAGTGGACCAATCATGGTCAAAGTGCAGTATCTGGGAAGCAGCTTCCTTGTAGTCTGAACAAGTCAATGTAAGCCTGGGAAAGGGGGGCAACTCAATATGCAGGATGGGTTCCATTACACTGAGTCAACTGAGGGCATCATCGCAGTGAACTGAAGCAAAACGAAACAGAAGAGCCCTCATACAACATAGGAAGGGACTGTCAGTTCCATTATTGGGTATGGAGGTGGAGACATAGTATTCTCACAGGTCACAGTAACACTGGTCATGGAATGGGAGACCGTAAGGCCAACATGGATATGGCAATTCACAAAACCATGGACTTTGCGGGTAAATTGGGACGTGAGTAGTTCTGCAAAAAGAGGCTCACAACAAACTGGAGGGAGGCTGGATGTTAAAAGGGATGACAGGGAAAGCAAATTAAAAAAGGACATGAAGGATGTCCTGCATCTCAGGTGGAGCCCGCAATTCACTCACAAGAACACAGAGTTGGAACCTTGTTATCTCCAATTCAAGTGTACAACAATCGCACACAACCACCGACATTACCTGTAAAATGGCTGGAGTAAATTTTTGGGTTTTTTGTTGTAAAACATTTGGAATTTGGAGGCGTGCTAATGTCTTTCACAATATTCATGACTGCAGTGATTCAGTAATGCCTCATCTGACTTCAAACTACACTTCATCTTAAGTCATTCATTGTCTAAAAATGAACATCAAGAATTAGCACCTCAACCAATCAAGGCTACGGCATTGTGTGCACTAATTTATGCACTAATTGTTTCCTTGTCAATGTCAGCTAAACTAATGTCATCTGATAACAATCTGAAAAGCATCACCTCAGTTTTTCATTTCGATATAATTCGTGGCTAAACTGAAAGATCAACATTTTGCAGCTGACACATTTTCACACAGAACTTTATTTTATTGTTCATGGTGAGCGAACATTTATTATCCATTTCTAATTGCTTATGAACTGAGGGGTTTGCTAGATCATTTCAGAGACAAAAAAGCTGCAGATGCTGGAATCCAAGGTCGATAAGCAGGACGCTTAACCTTTCTTCAAGACTGACCATTTTCAGAGGGCAGTTAAGAATCAACCATCTTGCTGTGCATCTAGAGTCATTTGTAGGCCAGACCAAGTAAGTTTTCCTTCCTGACAGAACATCAGTGAACGAGATGGGTATTTTTGAAGATTGACAATAGTTAATGAAACTAACTATAAATCCCATATTTTTGTTGAATTCAAACATCCCAATCTGTCAAAGTGGCATTCAGACTGATGTTGCCAGTGCTTCAGTCGGGGACTCTAGATTCCTAGCCCAGTGACATTACCACTACATTGTCATCTCTCTTACTGCTTACTGTAAGTTGGAAGAAAATATGATACGGAAGGGAATCCTTTCTTTGACTAGTGTAAAGGAGGTTGTCAGCTGTCCCATTGGCTAACTGGCAGATTTCTCCTCCCTCTTTGTAGCATAAAACCTTTAATTTTGTAACATAGATTTGGATAAGTGTACACACCTCAGAGTTCCTTACTAGGCCATGACTTCCTTGAGAATCTTCTATGTCATACTGTGAGTCATCATGACAGGAGTCTTCATTCTGATGGATATGAGAGCTCAGGAGTTTGTTCAATAATGTGGTGTTCTCTTTCTGACCTTCCCCACAGATTATCTGTTCACACATCTGACATGGGCATCAGAATCGAAAAGTGTGGTGTTGGAAAAACACAGTAAGTCAGGCAAAGTCCAAGGAGCAGGAGAGTCGATGTTTCAAACATAAGCCTTCATCACATTCCTGATGAAGGGCTTATTTCAGAAACATCGACTCTCTTGCTCCTCGGGTGCTGCCTGATCTGCTGTGCTTTCCCAATGCCACACTTTTCGACATTGACTCTCCAGCATCTGCAGTCCTCACTTTCTCCTGACATGGACCTTACTGTGCTGGGGTCGTTTTGTCCTTACTTCAAATCTAAAGACAATGTAAGTGTAGAAGGAGACAATAATAACAACTTCATCAGCAAGACAAAGTGACAACAGGAGCCTCCAGGAGTTGCCGCAAAGCTTCCAGATGGAGAGACAACAGATGACAGTCTATCAAGAAGACGATAGAGACTAATGAGACCCTGCATCCACAGGCCTTGCTTTAACTATCTCAAAGACAGAGTGTAGGTGCCATTTAAGGATATCCTGGATCATCATCACTGAACTGTTTACTGCTAGAACAGCTCTTGCACTCAGAAGGAGTGAGTGGTCATCTCAGCTCAGAACTATTAAGGTTAAAGCTACTTTGCTATTGCATGCCAGTAGCTTATTTCAAGGAACATCTAGGGAGGAATGTAATATCTCCTGATCTTCTGCCACTAAATCATTCCGGATTTTCCTCTACCCGTCTCCACCTGCCCCACCCCCTCTACCCCTTTATCTGCAGCTCCCCTTACACCCATGCCCAGTCCTGAAGAAGGATTATATCCAAAACATTGACTTCTCCACCTTCTAATGCTGTTTGGCTTGCTGTACTCTCCCAACCTTCTGTTTGTCTGCCTTGGATTCCAGCATCTGCTGTTTTTTTTTGTATCTAACTTTTTTTCATTCAGATCACAATCTTCGTATTTTCCGATGTTCGGAGGAGAGTCAAGCAGCTTGAGCAACAGGATTCTCCGCTTTTCCTGACATGTTCATCAGACCGATCTGATGGAGTGTCACTGGATTCGGTCACTCTGCTTTGAGACCTGGTAGACACATCCGCTACCAGACCTGCTGAGTTTCACCAGCAACTTTTTTTTATTTTTGTTTCTATGCATAAAATGTTTCACTGATCATTAGAAAAAGAAAACAGCAGTCAGTGAGACGAGACACTAACAACACATGGCTACGTAGCTCTTAAAAGTTCCATCAGAATATTGGATGTGTTTTGTGTAGTGAACTCTCTCATGATAGACAGCAGGCTAATAGAAAGTCTGAACAATTTCCTTTACACTCTCCCATCATCGGTAAGCCTCAAAGCTTCAGAGTGCATATAAACAGCTAAGATGCCCTGAAATGCTTGAGGTTTGCATCTTGTAGGATAGCTTTGAACCTGAAAATAGGCAACAGAACATTTAGTGGTGATACATGAGCAGGAGATGTGTTAAAGTGTCCCAAGTGCATGAGTGGAAAATGGAGAAGGTATGAAATATTAATAGTTTGTGATAATGAGGTGAGTGAAGTCCACTGAGTAAACATGATTCATATAATAGTGAGAATATTAGTCAACAAACCTTGATGAGCGTACAGTGAGTGGTGGCCCTGAAAATGTGAGGTAGCAGAGGGGACATGGCTCAGAAGATCATTAACCTTCTTGCTGCATTGCTCAGTGCTCCTTTTGACCTGGGACACAGCACTAACCTTGGTCATCAGGCTGACTGCATCTGGTACTGTAAGTTCTTGCAAGGGAAAGCTGGACAATACCTCCACAACCATTCCATCAGCCCATCCGCCAAACCCCCGGAAGCCCTTGCCCATCATATGCTGGCTGTCCTTAGTGATAATGGAAGAGCATTACAGTGTGAATGCCAGACCTTGGCTGCAGCGTCTGAAGTGTAGCGCAGTGTCTTTAAGTACAACACCAACAACGTTCCTTCTACGCGGCTCTCATGTTCCACACACAGCGATTGCTGACAGCACACCAATCTGATTCTGGAAGTCACTGTCACAGAGGCCTGTCTAGCTGGTAAGAACAGTAAATGGATGGCCCATGCCAGTAGCAAGCATTACTACCTCTCCTGCCCTACAATTCTACAAGAAGGATGTTAACCCTGCTGTTCACCCTGCTGATACATGACTGTGCAGCGATGCTCAGGTCAGATCACATCATCAAGTTCGCTGATGATATGACTGCAGTGGGTCTCATCAGCATGAATGACGGATCAGCATACAGAGAGGAGATGCAGTGGCTAACAGACTGGGGCAGAGCCAACAAGCCATCTCTGACAAGATGAAAGAGATGATTGTTGACTTCAGGAGGGCATGGAATGACCACTCTCCGCTGGACATTGACTGTTCCCCTGTGGAGATCATGAAGAGCACCAAATTTCTTGGCATTTCCCTGGTGGAGAATCACACCTGGACCCTCAACACTAGCTCCATAGCCAAGAAAGCCCAGCAGTAGCTCTACTTTCTTCACAGGCTGAGGAAAGCCCTCCTTCCACCCCCCCGCCCATCCTCACCATATTCTACAGAGGGTTCATTGAGAGTACCCTGAGCTGCTGCATCACTGCCTGGTTCAGGAATTGCACTGTCTTGGATTGCAAGACCCTAAGCAGACAGTGAGGACAGCTGAGAAAATCGTGGGGTTCGGTCTTCCCTCCATTACGGACATTTACTCCACACCCTGCATCTGAAAGGCTAAGAGCATTGTGGAAGACCCCACACACCCCTCACTCAAACTCTTCTCCCTCCTGCCATCTGGCAGAAGATACCGGAGCGTGTGGTCTCTCACGCCCAGACTGTGCAACACTTTCTTCCCTTAAGGCACCAGGCTCCTTAACACAGTATAATAATTTAAGTCGGGGGCATTTCTGTCACACCTTTCTTGATTGATGTTTTCGAATCACATAATGTTGAAATAAAAATCTCCCATTCATAAAACTCATTCAATGCTTTTAACTCTCCTTATGGCTAATAAGAACAACTAGACTCCACATCAAATAAATCTAATCCTTTAATAGACTCTTTATATTGTTAATCAAACATTGATCTCAAAACTCCATGCTGAGATGACTGCAATGCTTGAAACTTAACCAACATTCATAATGACATAATAAGTGCCCTTGGGGGAAAGACAAATAAGAACTCTATTGAACCTGCATAAACACAGGCCATGTCCGTTTTAGAAGCTATGCCTGACAATCAGGGCAGTCCAGCAGAGGGTTCAGAAGCTGACAGCTAGAGTCTATTAAGAAAAAAAGCTCATAAGAGTTGGGTAAGGGCTCTTGTGATGCAGTGGTAGTGTCCCTACACCAGCACTGGGAGGCCCGGGTTTAAGTCTCACTTGCTCCAGGGGTGTGTAATGACATCTCTGAACATTGATTAGAAACATAGGTCAAATTTTAAAGGACAATAAGAGTTGAGTAAGGGGTTCTCATGTTGCAGTAAAAGTGTCCCAAGTGGCCTGAGTTCAAGTTCCACCTGCTCCAGAGGTGAGTCATAACATCTCCAAACAGTTGACCAAAATATAGAGTTGGGCATTAAAACATATGATACATCTGGACAATATACATCCTTCAAGGGCATTTGCATCTCCTCCATCAATTTGTGACTCACATAGTGGGGGTTATGACTCTTCCAACTGTCAAAATGAGGTCTTTGTGAACAGGGCCAAGGTGGTTCCAATGAATTCCAATTTCTCTGCCACCAGCAAAAGTCGGACCTCTTGAATGTGAGAATACGGCTCCCTCATCCAGATCCCACCCTCCATTTTTAACATTTCTCAGAGTATTCACTTCTGCGTGAAAATCTTGCCCCAATTGTTATTTGCAAGTTCATCCATATGAATTCTAGTTGGATAAGGAGTTGAATCTTACCAGCTAAATGCGATTTACATCAAGTTTCATGGAGGGAGAACAAGCAGGTTCACTCACACTATCATCCTAATCCTTAATTACCTGCTATGCCCCTGTCATTCAATGCCAGCCCGATTCTCCCAGTTTCTACAGCCATAGGTATCACCATTAATTGGTATCCGAGAATCCTTGATCGCTGCACATCCAGTTCAGCCCACACTGTCCGCAGCTGCCCTGCATGTTTTGTGACATGGCAGATAAAGAGATATTGGTGCAGTACTTTTTGCACGGTGACCTGGTGTCCTGGTAGATTGGCTGATGAAAAGCAGGGCTATCCTGTTCCCTCAGGACCAGCAGTGGAGGCCATGCCACTGAACCCTGCTAATCTGGTCCAAGGCTGCCACCTAGGTCAGCGTGGTGTTGACCACCTTGAAGAATGAGCAGCAAAGGCAGACGAAGTTCAATGATCTTATCCACTCTGATAGGGCAAATGCCACATCTTCTCTCTACTATCTTATAGTCACTCTATCCCTTTAAGTGCAACCACCTCCCACCAAGGCTCTTGCTCTACCCCTCTCACTATCACATGGAACACCTTTCCTTGTGCACTCTCAACCAGCTAATCTCTTCAGGCTATATCTGCACTTTCAACTCATTTACACAGTAACTTTAACAACTGACTTCCATCTGTATCAGCACTAACATTTTCACACAATCCCTCCCTTTGCCCTGTTTCAAGAGAAAATGTCCCATTGCATGGAGGAAAACACAGAAAGGGTTTCCCAACATTCAGCACCTTAACTGCTATAAGTAGAGTATCCTGGCCATAATCATGCTGAGCATCTGATGGACCATGCCAATATCCAAGGACACATATCAGATAACTCCTTGACACTTTGCAGTGAGACTCCCTGACTAACAGCAGCAGCGCCTTGAATTGGCTGTGAACTAGGTCCCATAGAGTGTGAGACATGGTCAGTTGGTTGATGCACATGCTCCTGGCACATGATGCAGGCGCAAGATTGAAATGGCCCAGTGCCATACAACGAAATGTTCACCACTTAACTGATCACTGTTGACATACCATGACACGATTTTTAGCTTTGTGCCTGCGCAGAATCAAGACAAGACAAAAGACCTGTGAACCTTAAGATGTGACAGAGAGAAGTAAGGTATGGATAGTGCGACCATTCAGAGAGGTGCAAAGTGAGTGAGTGCTAAAAGGACAAATAAGTAATCACTGCAATAAAAGTATGCACCAAAAGTGCAGCATTGAAGTGTAGAAAAATATTGTAATTGTGTCATCGAGGTTGGCATGTCAGATGCTGATGTCTGTGGACATGTGGTGTTGTCTTTGGATTTGTGCTGGGATGTTGGTGTCACATATCCCAGATAGAGTTCTGGAGGCATAAACAATGAGCTCAAACTTCCATGTTGGGAATTCTCAACAATGAGATTCTATCTGGCAGGATGGGATAGAGAGTATTAAGGAGGTGCAGTTAGGTTGTATGATGAATAATAATCCCTGTGATTAAGCCTCTAGCCATTCACTAGCAAGAATCCGGTCTCAGGATGAGGTTGGAAAATGCAATTATTTGGCTGCAACATTGAGAAGGGCTTTGCTCAAAATTCCACTTAGTTGTCCCAACTTTTCGCCATAGCCCATTTTTTTCAGAGGCTGGGAAGATTCTGCCCAAGAACTCTAAATAAATAATTGTACCAGACCCTCATCACTGGAGATTCTAAATCAGTGTTGGAAAATGGGTGCCATTGTGTCCTCCTTTCGTCTCCCATTCTGGCACCTTTCTCATTCTGTTTATTTTCTCCACATATCTCCCCTTATTGTTTTCCCCTGATTTTCCCTGACTGGTGTGATTTGTCTAAGGGCTTGTCTTTATCAGCTGAATTCTATGGAAAATGAAGGAGGGAACTGTGAGATTGTGGAGTGGGTTTTGTGGTGTGGGGTTGAGTGGAATAAAGTGGTGGTGTAGAGGATGGTGGGGTGATGGGTTGGTGTTGTTGAAGGCTGAGTGAAGGCATGGTTTACAATGCTCATGATCTTCCTATTATCATGGGCAATACTGAAGGGTATCAATATGGAAACCAGTATTTAGTGTCAAAGTTCAAATTATTTGAAAACAGAAAAGGGTTATATTAATAAAGATAATATGGCCAAGCCAGGCGCATGCTGTCAGTAAATGACTTTCTAACTTATGACCATTTTTAATACATCATAAATTATGAATCTCTTTATGGATAGATGGTACTTCATATGTTTTAATATTTCTTTATGAATGTTAATAACTTGATTTAATCACTGGTAGATAATTTAGCGTAAGTTTATTATGCATCTATTATTTCTTAAATAATCTCATGGAAATTACATAAATTATAATTTATGTTGGATTATTAAAATTCTCCTTGTACATCACAGGTATTTAACTGGATACCAAAAGTTATTTTCCTCACTTTACTTAGTAAGTGCATGGCAACGTTTGCCCTTTGACAGTGAAAATCATCTCCTTGTGAGACAATTGTGTGCCATCTTGCCAACCTACAGTAGAAATATTAATGAGTTTTGTTTAATTTCCTGCATCTCACAAACGTGGTCCATTTTTACGAGTTTCAATTTAATTGTTCAAGGCTAGATGTTATGAGATTCCAAAAAAGTTCTGATCCAGTTAGGACCTGCACCTTCTGAACATTTATCTGCAAATATTGCTTCAGACTTACCAAACTCTCAGGTCTTGCAAGCAAAAATCTGTTTAAATAATATTTCTAATGGTTATGTATTTCAGCCTCCATTTTCCCATATATTATCACCACCAGGTTGATGATTTTCAAAACAAGGTGAGAAAATAGACAGCTGTTGTCCAGATTCCTTCTTGCCTAGACACTGTTGGCATTGAATTCAGTGCCATCTGGTAAATGGAAGTGCTGAAAAGGGTACTGTAGATATAGGAAAGATAATTCCTCTCAGATTTAAGTGTTGCTTTATGACTTATGCATTACATTACTCCTGGGAAGTTTCATTCACCACTCTACTCACATAACCAAGATTATAAATCTTCAATTATTATAAACACTGAACTGGATCAAGTGATGTGAACTGTCATCTTTAATTGTGAGAAAATTCTAAAACATAGTTCTTGGAATTTTCTTACCAGTTATGAATGGTCTCCCATAGGCATCCATTAGGAAGCAAGATGCAACTGTGTGAGACCTTTAATTAATGCAGGTTGGATGCACAAATAATTCAAATTTTGGCCCTCCTTCTTTTGGGAGTTTCACAAGCACCAAACAGATTGTCAGGTAGCAGTTTAATGATCTGTGTCTTGAATCCTTCCAAAGAACTGGCTACATGCTTTTGTTCTGAAATGCTTGTGTCAGTAAAGCGTTCGCTCCCATTGCCGTGCTCAACAAACCAGTTTTACCATGAATTGTATGAGTTGGGCAGATTCCTGATTTAAATATTGCGCACTCACTTTTTTCAAGATTAATCAATGTTAAGTATAGTTCTGGAAAATGACTGTTTTTCAAGTTTCTGTCACATTTAATTTCATAGGAGAACATATTGACTGTTGTACTTTTCAGACAAGAGTGAAATATATGTGAGGGTAAATATCATATAAGTCCATTTATTAGTCCATTACCACTGTCACGACATCAGAAATCACATGACATCAGGTTTATTTGAAATCAGAAGCTTTCAGAACGTAGCACCTTCATCAGGTGAAATGAGAGAGAAGCATACAGACACAGAATTTATGGGCATAGAGATAAAGGGCAGAGAGATCAGAAGATCATACAAATGGTCTGAGTGGAGCGTCGAATAATAAGAATCTGCAGTTGACCAGGAGTGTTAGATGGTGTGAATAAAGTGTCAACAGCTGAATAAAAATGAAGGGATAACATATCGTCTGATTAAATGAGGCAGAGAGATAATTACAAAAGAGTTAAAAATAAATTGGCGCTGGAGACAAATTAAATGACTGGAATAACATGAATACAGGCAGAAGCTGTTGGAAAAACCCAGTAACTGTTTTGGTTACATGTCATTCCAGTCATTCGGTTTGAATGATGACAGAATGACCATCATTGTCAACTGAGGCGTCCTCCAGTGAAATGCAAATGCACACAAATCAAGGACTCAGGATATAGTTTAGAACAAGACAAACCTTACATAAGCTGTTGGAAATACTGCCCAACATGCTCGGTAAGAATCATTAAGGTGATTCCACAGGCAGCAGGATTCCAGAATTCAATTCTGAATACCAAATTGGAAATAGTGGCCACTGTTAAAGCGTAGAATCAGCCTGTATTGTTTAAACTCTCTATTGTCATACTTCCCAAAATAAAAGTTCTGGAACCAGGAGTTAACAAATTAAGGTCAATGGCAACAATCTAGTAACCTCCCCAACAGAACCAACAATAATCCAACTGACAAGTTAGAGAATAGTCTTTCACCATTTCAGAGACATTCACCTGCCTATTTACAGAAGGCACATGCACAGACCCAATAAAGCCTAAGGAATTGACTTTCATACTGTACCATTTAGAGTCAATGGGAAAGCAAAGATCACAAAACGTAACCATATTCCTCCATAGTTCTCAATGGTGGCGCTGGAAGCATTTTAAATTGACTAGTTCCAGACACTGTTTCAAATACTAGGCTTCTGCAAATATGAAAATTATTGTCCTGGGAACCACATTTTAGTTTGTCATAGAGTGAGTGCCATTCGTGCTCCCACTATTTATCCTGGTGCCAGAGGAGAAGAGATCTATTCAAAATAAGTTTGACATTACTTTTCCATCAGAAATCCTATAAAAGACTATTATTTGGTGTGTGAAAAGGCAGAGCAGTACACACCGCCTGAGTATTTCACTGTAATATCTTTACTACGTTCGGTATATGATCATTGCCTTTTTAGGCAGGTGGACACACTGATTGCATTTCTCAAGCATGAAGGTGATAACAGAATGTTATTAACACCTATCAGAATACTCTGATAGCAGTGAGCCTACAAGCTTCACATCCACTCCCTTTGCAAACCAAGTCAGTAGATTTTTGCTCAGATAGCTAATGCTCCTGAATTGAGTTTATCATCATTACTTTTCTTTTTATAGATTCCAGTTGGCATTTTATTTTCTAGCAGAATCTTTGATGGATTGAGCTACTATTTCTGTCTCTCCAAATATACCTTGGGGGATAGGGAACTACCAATCCTTTTTTGAGGAGGTTGACATCCCATTAACACACGCTAAAATCAACCCCTTGGACTATAATTACTTCAGATGTAACATTTAAAATTTGAGCAATTTCATGTCTGATGCTGGACAGAGATTAAAGTCAGATGGAGGTTTATGTTTGTTAATTCTGGTGGAAGGAAGCTTGCTGAAGTCCACAATATGAAGATTTGGAGAGAAAGGAATTTCAAACTCAGCTGGTCAGTATTGGGAGGCATTTTGGATTGATGTTTTCAAAATATTGAGGGGAACAGGTAAGACAGATGGAGTGACACTTTTTTTTAACTGGTTGTGGATTTTAAAGCTAGGGCAATTTTAGAGCTAGACCTTTCTGAAGTGAGATTAGGAAACATTTCGCACATAATTGGTGATAGAACTTTGGAATTTTCTCCAGGAAATATGTTTGATTCAGAATCAAATGCAAATTTTCTGTTTGGGATTTATAGACTGTTGATAACCGAGGTATTAAGGGACGTGGAATAGATTTAGAAAGCTAAATCATGGATTAATCATGATCTTGCTCATATGAGCATAGGTTCATATTTTTCCTTATAGTGTATTTGGTACAAGGGTCAGTTATTCAGGTGGAAAGGTGATGGTGGGGACACTGACATCTTCTACCTCTGCCTCAATTAAGTCCATGTCAGAAAGGAATGGAGATGTCCTTCCTACCCATTGCTTATTGAGGTATTTAACTGGGAAATTGTTATCCACAAGGACCACATCCCAACACTGCTGGCATTCACACATCAGCAGGCAGGGCTATCTTATGCTGGAAACCCATAATGTAAACATTGTTGTACTTACTGGGATTCTGGGCTGTCTCTCATTCAAAGGTCTAGTGCCTAAACAAGTGATGCAGCATTGGGAAATGGGTGCTCAATAAGAACGAACCCTTTGTCTTGATGCTGTCCTCCCCTCTCCAACTCTTCCACAACTCTCAGTCTGTGACTTCCCTCCTGTAATCACCTCCTTGGACTCTGCATCCTTCAGTGATCCTATGCCTTAGGTAAATGCATTTCTACCAGCAGCTATCACATTCGCTGCCAAACAAATCTCTCAGTAGATGGTCTTCCACCTCTGAGCTCATTGATACTGGAGAAGGCCTGATGATGCCCATTTGGAGGTCTGATTGGCACTTCAACCATTGGCCTTGCCTGGAAAGAGACAGAGTGGAGTTCTCACTTGTTCCCCAGCTGGTGACCAATACCTCCATTGCCTACATTAAGTTCCACCCTATGTTACTAATTCCCATCACTTTTGAATTTGACTCATAAATTTTCATCTGGAACTTTGTAAATATCTTTGGAAGGTCCAAGCTTATCTTGTAATAGGGCTTTAATTATCCAGTTTGTCCAAAAAAGTAAGAAAGAAATTGTACACTGCACCTTTATCTTCCCTAGTTATATGGGGTATTTCACATACGTTTATTCTTCTGCAAGTTTATTATTGAAATTTACCCGATAATCAAAGCGATTATTTCATTCAACATTTAAATAGATTGTTAGGTTTACAACATCCTGTAACTGCATTGTTGCTTTTATTAAATGCTCTTAAGGGTCATAATTAATGGACAGAAAATTCATATAATGACAGAATACAATTTTGTTCTAAGAATTTTCTGAATCTGTCACAAGTTCAGAAATGAACTTTTGCATTTAACAGCCTTAAATTATAGCTTGTGTTGCCCTTTTCAGAGAAAGATAGGAAACCTCTTTAGGCATGTAATATCAAGTTTCATATTGAACTGACACTAAACAAACGTGACATAACTGCATTGGAAAAGTTTCTGCTTTCCGATCAATAGTATGTCTTAACATGTGCTGTGATTCAACCAATCTGTAAATCTGGAGAAAACAGCCAGTGTAGTTCAATTCCGATATTCAGCACCTTCCTCAATGGCATTGGAGATATTGATTTTTTTAATGTAGAAATTGCAATTGGAAATCGATGCCCAAGTGTGCCCACCGTTACATATACTGTCTCAGGGACAAGATGGTGCGATTTCAACAGTAGCAGAATGGAATGAGAAGTACATTGCTCCAGTTGTTCGTGAGTTAAATTAATTTGAGACTACACATCAAATCAAGAGCCACGTCATAGCAAGACTAATTGGTGTCTCATATCATGAGTTGGAGAAGCTCAAACATTTTTCAGTCTTTATCACCTTGAATCAAATCTGCCCTGCATGTTCAACTTCTTGGCCTGATTTCAGCCATGTAATTTTCGGCAGCTTGATCCTCAGTACAAATGTCCATTGCTCCTTTGTTCCCATATACAATTGATTTGCAACAGTTTTGTTTTTAATGCGACATCCAGAGAAGATACCAGTGCATTCAGCTGTGACATAAGTTGAAAATATAGTGGTTATAATGTAAACCTTTGGTCACAGCCTTCCAGATTGTCCGGAGGAGATGGACACACTGCTGTGCCCATCCTCTCAGTCAGAACATTCTTTTTTAAACACTTGGATGTGAAGTGATATTTAGATAACAGATGGTCACAGATTTGTGTATAACATGCTCTACCATAAGACCATAAGACACAGGAGCAGAAATTAGGCTATTCAGCCCCATTGAGTCTGCTCCACCATTCAATCATGGCTAACAAGTTTCTCAACCCCATTGTCACACTTTCTCCCAGTAACCCTTGATCCCCTTGATACTCAAGAACCTATCTCTCTCAGTCTTAAATATACTCAATGACCTGGCATCCATAACCTTCTGTGGCAATGAATTCCATAGATTTATCACTCTCTGACTGAAGAAGTTTTTCCTTATCTCCATTCTAAAAGGTCTTCCCCTTATTCTAAAGCTGTGCCCTCGGCTCCTAGTCTCTCCTACCAATGGAAACATATTCCCCACAGTGACTTTGTTCAGGCCATTCAGTATTCTATATGCTTCAATTAGATCCCCCTTCATCCTTCTAAACTTCATCAAGTCTACATGCTTGCCAGTGCTATCAAACAACAACAATTGAATGCACAGGTATCCAGCTAAACAATCACAATTTCAACAACGTACAAAGGATGTAGATGACAGTGTGAGGAGGATCATAAATGTGTTTGCAGATGACAAGATTGACCAGGTTGTTGACAGTGGGGAAGAAGATCTTTAGTCTCAGAAGGATGTATATGGATTGGTCTGGTGGGCAGATCAGTGGCAGATGGAATTTAATCCTGTTAAGTGTGAGGTGATGCACTTTGGAAGGAGTAACAAGTCAGGGGAGTGCTAAGTGAATGGCAGAACCTGAAGAAGCTCAGAGGAAGAGTGGGATCTTGAGATATTTGCCCACAAATCACTGAAGGAGCAAGCCAGGTTAACAAGGTATTTCAGAAAGCATACAGGACACTTACCTTTATCAGTTGTGCGATACATTATAAGTGCAGGGAGGTTATGGTGGAGCTGTATAAGATGGGAGTACCATGTGCAGTTCTGGTCTCCATACTACATGAAGGATGTGATTGCACTGGAGCGGGTGCAGAGGAGATTCACCAGCATGTTACCTGGTATAGAGCAGTTTAGCTATGAAGGGAGGCTGGACAGGTCCAGGTTGTTTTCCTTGGAGTAGAGAAAGGTGAGGGAGCACTGATACAGGTGTGTAAGATTATGAGGGGCATGGAATAGAAAGCAGCCATTCCTC
This sequence comes from Chiloscyllium plagiosum, assembly GCF_004010195.1. Classification (NCBI taxonomy): domain Eukaryota; kingdom Metazoa; phylum Chordata; class Chondrichthyes; order Orectolobiformes; family Hemiscylliidae; genus Chiloscyllium; species Chiloscyllium plagiosum. The sequence continues at coordinate 9,501,983 of NC_057715.1, forward strand.
TTGTTGAAGAGAAAATAAGAAGTGGACATAATCTTAAAGTAAAACGTTTAGAGGGAATTTGAGGAAAGGTTGTCACCTGCAGGGAGTGGTGGGAATTTGGAATGCAGTGTCTGGGAGGTAGTCACAAACTTTAAAAAGCACTTTATGTCAAAACATTCAAAGCTATGGGCCAAGAGCTGGAAGCTGGGTTGCACAGTGGCTCAGTGGTTAGTACTGTTGCCTCAGTACCCTCACCTCCATCCATCTATTGCACTCTCAGCTACTTTCCCCCTAGCCCCACCCCCATCCCATTTATCTCTCCTCCCCAGAGGCTCCCAGCCTTATTCCTGATAAAGGGCTTTTGTCCAAAATGTCGATTTACCTGCTCTTGGATGCTGCCTGCCCTGCTGTGCTTTTGCAGCACCACACTCTCGACTCTAATCTCCAGCATCTGCAGTCCTCATTTTGCCTAGTTGATTTTAACCTCACAGTGCCAGGGACCTGGATTCAATTCCAACCTCGGGTAACTGTCTATGTGGAGTTTGCACATTCTCCCAGTGTTTGTGTGGGTTTCCTCCAAGTGCTCTGGTTTCCTCCCACAGTCCAAATATGTGCAGGTTGGGTGAATTGGACATGCTAAATTGCCCAGAGTGTTCAGGGATGTGTAGGTAGATGCATTAGTCAGGGGTAAATGTAATCAGTAGGGTAAAGGGAATAGGTCTGAGTGGGTTACTCTTCAGAGGGTCAGTGTGGACATGTTGGGCTGAAGGTCCTGTTTCCATACTGTAGGGATTCTATGATGCTCGTGTAGATTTAGGGTAGCTTTGGCAGTACAGACTTGATAGACTGAAGGGCCTCTTCTGTACGGTATGATTCTATGATGCGCTTTATTTTAGTTTAATCACTAAATGTCTCAATTACAGCAACTAAATTCTCTAAGATGTATGGGGTATTACCTGTTCTGTCCCCAGGTTGATCAAGCCTACTGGCAGGATACTTGCTTATGGAAATCCAACTTCCGACTTGCTTCTTGAGTGTTGGTTTTGGGATCTCCTGCCTCATCAGCCTTCAGACATCCTTTTATCCTTCTTTCCTCAGGGATGACCATTGTCACTGGGATTTGGTTTATCAGTAGTATTGCACTGTTGGTTAGCTCATCCCTTGTGTTGTTCTTCATTGTAGACCTCATCTCCTGGCGAGGATACCTCCGGCACCGAATATGAGGAGTTCTGTTGTGATGTTGTTGAAGTACAATATCACAACAATACCACATGTTGTGGTTAAACAGCTTCAGTAAGCTTATTCTCCTTCAGGAGTGTGATACGATTCCTCATCATGCCCCTCTCTCTGTATTATTTATTATCTAATTCTGACTTTTTAAAAAAAATCATTCACGAACATAGATGTACCAATCTGGATAGTATTTATTGTCCATTCCTATTTGCCCAGAGGGCAGGTCAGAGTCAAACTCATGCCGGCTGGACTGGGTAAGGATGGCAGATTTTCTTACCTCAGGACATTAGTGAATTGTTGGGTTTTTCCCAATAATTGTTGCTGGTTCAAAACCCTGTAATTCCCTCCCTAACAGCACTCAGATTTCAAACCACTGTAGGTGGACTGCAGTGATTCAAGAAGGCAGCTCACCACCATCTCCTTAAAGGAAATTAGGAACGGACAATAAACACTAGCCAGCCAGTGATGCCCACATCCCACGAATGAATAAAAAAAACAAATTGGCAATTGTCAGCAGTGCGTTCTTAATCCCAGACTTTTCCTTTGAATTCAAATTCCACAACCTGCTGTGTTGGGATTATGAACCCCGGTCCCCAGGACATTATCTGGGCCTCTGAAATGAAAGCCCAGTGATAATACCACTAAACCATCGCCTCCCCCTCTTGTTAAGTTAATCTTTTACTAGGTATCAAAGGAAAATATCACGCAACTAGGACTGAGAGTCAAATAACAGAATCTGTCCATGTTTCCATATACTACTTCAAAGAGCTGGGAAGTCAGGCTTGCTGCTGATAGGACATACAATCCTCCCTGGCTAAATTTCTTTCTGTGTTTTTTCATGAACTGTTGATTGCCATGTATTAAAAAGGAAGATACAATATTCTCCCATCAAACGTTTTACTTTGGTCTTGTTTCTTGTAACAAAAAAAAAACCCACTGATAGTCAAGTGAATTGACATTGAAATATTGCTTTGATACGCATTTGGAATGTGTTTAAGTTATTTGTGAATCATAGAAATGTCTCATGCAGAAAAACACCATCATACTCGTGTGATCTTGTAAAAATGATTGATGGATTGATTGATTTATTGTCATGTATATTGAAATACAGTGAAAAGCTTTGTTTACGAGCAGTACAGGCAGATCATAGTAAGCAGGAGATGTACAGATCAAAGGTTGTAAAAACACTTAGAAGAGGCATGCAGGTTACATTGCACAGAGCATGCGCTAGGTGAGATCAACATTAGCAAGATCAGCATTATTTGATTTATTGGTCTAATAACGGCCAGGAAAAGGCTGTTCCTGAACTTGCAGGTGTGAGTGTTCTAGCTACTGTATCTCCTGCCTGATGGAAGAGGTTGTAGGAGAGCATTACCGGGGTGGGATGGGTCTTTGATGATGCTGACAGCCTTTCTGCGGCAGTGTAAATGGAGTCTATGGATGGAAGGTTGGCTTCTGTGATAATCTGGGCTGTGCACACAACCTTTTGTAGTTTATTATGGTCCTAGGCAAAGCAGTTGCCATCCCAGGCCACTATGCATCTGGACAGTATGCTTTCAATGGTGTTTCTGTAGAGGTTGGTGAGGGTCATCATGGACATGTTGAATTTCCTGAGCTGCCTGAGGAAGAAGAGATGTTGTTGTGCTGGCCTTCCAAAGGAAAACCTGGTTATTTCTCATTTTTGACCCCTTCATTTTCAACATTTTTTGAGGGTAAGGCTTTCAGCTAAATGTTAAAGCAGTTTTAGACCCAGCTGACATAATAGTAGGAAGGAGGAACAGGTAGGAAAGTCCAAATGTGATAGATTATGAGTTTAAATTGAATGTGGTGCACAAAGTTTAATGTCATAAGAGTGCAGCAGGTAGCTAATCAAAACAAGCATTTGCATTGATTAACTTCACTTCCATTTCAGACATTTAAGTATATATAAGGCTAAAATAAACAGATTTCTCAACATTAAAGTAATTGAAGGTTATGGCGATAAGGTGGGAAAGTGAGGTTGAGGATTATCAGATGAGCCATGACTTCATGCAATGGTGGAGTAGGCTCAATGGGCTGAATAGCCTATTTCTGCTTCTGTGTCTCTTAAGATTGTAGTCATAGACATCTGCAGCACAGAAAAATGCCCTTTGCCTCATCGATTCTGCTGTGGTCAAAAACAAACATCTGCTCTAATTCAATTTTTCACCATTTAGTTTTATAGAAACATACTGACTTTAGTAAAGTTCTGAAGTTATTTACAATATTGGAGTTTCCCATTTTTTCTGATAATTTTGTATTTTCATAGGTGAAAGTTAATTCTCTTTATGTTACAAGTAGATTCATTTGAATCCAATTTTAAAGACAAACTGGTTATTTGAGGAAGATCTTTCCTATATTTCATTGCCAATCATAAAGTACTTGTTTGCTGATAACCTTGCGAACTAGTTCCTCCATGGGACGATTTGCACTAATATTTGGTGCTGTGCAGTTTGTTGTCTTGTGATCTGCGAATTTAAAGGATGTGCAACTGTCCATAATTAGATTTTTTTTGTTTATATATTTTAATATGAGTCAGTATGCAACACAAACATTAAATCATCTTTCCACCAGAACAGAACAACTTTAGAAATTATCCGTCAGCCAGATTGTGGGCGGCACGGTGGCACAGTGGTTAGCACTGCTGCCTCACAGCGCCAGAGACCCGGGTTCAATTCCCGCCTCAGGCGACTGACTGTGTGGAGTTTGCACGTTCTCCCCGTGTCTGCATGGGTTTCCTCCGGGTGCTCCGGTTTCCTCCCACAGTCCAAAGATGTGCAGGTCAGGTGAATTGGCCATGCTAAATTGCCCATAGTGTTAGGTAAGGGGTAAATGTAGGGGTATGGGTGGGTTGCGCTTCGGCGGGTCGGTGTGGACTTGTTGGGCCGAAGGGCCTGTTTCCACACTGTAAGTAATCTAATCTAATCTAATAATCAAGAACGTTGGCTGTTCAGCACGAAACATATTTTAAATCTTCAGCAAACTGAAGTTTATTGAAATTTTAACTCATCTTCCTTTCAATTCAATGTCAGATATCTGTGATGCTGATATGTATATGACTCTCAATATTTTTACATCAATGAAAATGAAACTCATGCTGAAAACCACTGAGAGAAAATGTGTACATCACTAGAACTGTCTACTACTCCCTTTCAACAGTGATTTTGCTTGGAATTCTGTCCAAAAAACAATATTCTTATTAGTTATTAGTTTTCCTTCTTACTATGACATCCAATATACTGTGTGAATTATTTTTACCATTATGGCTAACAACAACTGTAACTTCTTCTCTTCAAGAAGAAGGAGTCTTCTTCTTGAATTACTCCAGTCCCACAGCATTACTGTGACCAGATTTTGACTCAATTCAATAAAACTGAAGAGATACAGAATCGGAACTACAAAAAAAGAGACATAAATACTAGGTGGGACAGGCCACCAATATCGTATCGTAGATGCACTGACAATGTCACACAGTGAGTCGACGAAACACCTGCAGTAAACCACACCAGCTCAGCAAACGAAGCTACGACCTCAAAACAGCTTATGTTTTATTTCACATTGGACGAAACTTTATATAATGTGGAAATGTGGAAAAAACAAGCAAGTTGCTTCACAGGAGTGCAATCCAATAAAATTGACATAAAACCAAAGAACAAGAAATTTGGTGAATTGTCCTAAGAGACATTGGATCAACAGTTTAGGTTTTAAGGAGCATATTAATGGAAGAGAGAGGAATGCATATTTAAAGAGGTCATTGCTATATATATGGCCTGGCTAGCTGAAAGCATACACATAAATGATGAGGTACAGCATTCAGGGACAAACAAGAAATCACATTTGGAAAAAAATGAAGTTCTTATAGGTTTGGGGGAGTGGAATGCGTTACTAAGATGATTATTGGAGACAATGCTCTGATTTGAAAGTGAGGATGAAATTCCAAAATTACATATTTCAATACAAATGGGTAGATAATGGGTAGACAATTTAAATTGGACTGATATTGGTTATGAAGATTACAATACACCCAATCTAGTTCAGACAGGCAAAATATGTGCTACCTGCTTATTTTTGTGATTATAATGTGCAATCAAGCATCAAGTATGCAGTTGACTGTGTGTGCAAATGAACATTCAGGCTTATGTTGACTAGCACAACACACTGTTATCCTACAGCTCTTAAAGGGGAGATGGACCCACGTTATAGGAGTTTCGGTTAAAATCTCAAGAGATTTTGGTTGAAAATGGAGGAAAGCAAATAGAAGAACAGGCCAGAGAAAGAACTCCCAGGTTCTTTGATGAGGTATAAGTCATGGTGCTGAAAAAGAGGAGAGACACAAGTTGCACATATTCTTAATGAGCTTGGGGGTTGGTTTAGCTCAGTTGGCTAGATAGTTGGTTTTCAATGCTAACAATGTTGGTTCAATTCCTGCACTGGCTGAGGTTACCATGAAAGACTCTCCTTCTCAAAGTTTCCCATCATCTGAGGTGTATTTGCCCTCAGGTTAAATCACCACTGTTCATCTCTTTAATGAGAGAGCAGCCTGATGGTCTGGTAAAACTATAGTGATTTAATTTTGTATCTGTTGGATGGTTGCTTGGGTTGGGGTTATTCTGATGGCCCTTTTTTTTTATAGTGGGAGAGGTAGAGTGAAGGAGTTTTTTAAAAATAAATTATCCTTACACAATTCTAGTTAGCAGTTGCTGCTTAAACAAAAGATGGATAAAGTCAAATTTTAGTGGTTTCTCCCCAATGAGCAAATTGGATTTTCAACTCATGTGGATCTTGGTTTCAAATAGCTATGCAAGTAAGGAAAATTACATAACTTCTAGAGCGCACTGTTATTGAGAGGATTATTTTACTCTTGCCAGCACTTGATGGGGAATTCTTGGAACTCTAATCCTCAGTTCTCTTTTACCTGATCGTCTTTTAAAAGCACAATCAACCTAATATTCTCTCACCTCCCTACAACATTTCCCTACTGAATGTCAGCTCCCAAATCCCTAACCAAACTTCCAAATCCACTTACTGAGGGATAGCCATCATATGAGTAATGGCCCCATGTATTTTCTATACTCTCAGTTAGTGACTTTTAACCATCTCAGCTCCATCACCTTGTCCTTTAATTTTATTGCCTCCACTCTTCACACTCTTATCCAGTTCCAGGTTAGACTCTTACACTCCAACCGATAGTTCAAGTTCATGCTATTCTCAGTTCATACAGCCATTCTTCTTCTTCACCCATTCCAAGCACTATGCAGCTTTTATCATTTCCTTCTCCTCTACATTGCAACATATTTTGTTGCCCATTCAGCAGTTTTTGACTTTCTTTCTTCTTCTTTTGCATTCACTTTTCCCTATAAGCAGGGTCATGATTTACAGTTACGGTCGCCTGGTTTTAGGAGTCCCTATTGTCCCAGATCCTCACTGATATGGCCCAAACCAATGTCCTTCTCATAACATGATCTTTTGCTCTTCTTTGGACGTTCCTGTAACATCCCAAGTTCCTGTCCTGAACTCGCTTGCATACTTTAGTCAAACTGGCTTTCTCCCACTCCATGTAATTTAAGGTTTAATCTCCTCCCGCAACATGACAAATCCATCTTAACATCCTTATCTGTGCCACCTCTAACCCTCTTTCTGCATACAGAGTAACATGTATTGGATTTTTCTTCAGAGACTTGTCTTACATCTCATTGCAATGTGCCTTTAAGAGACATATTCATGACAACATCATGAATACTGGGGTCATTATCATTCTCGGTATTAGTCGCAGAGAAGTGCCTGTGATTGCAAAATGTATACATGCCGGAAGCTTATAAGAAGTCAGTTTAACCTTTCAGTACTATGTGACATACAACTCTTTGTTATGTTACAGGGGTTAACATAACTATCACCTTGTCATGTGTGAGTACCCTTTTGCAACACATTAGTGACCCCCCTTAGAAATAATTCATGCCACTTGCATGAGGGCAGGTCATTAGGCATCATTGTGATCAATACAAAGACTCAGGAATCTCTTCAATAAAATTGTGTTCTCTTTCTGACTTCTCCACAGATTGTCTACTCACAAATCTGATATGGGTATTACTGTGGCTAAAGTCCTTGTGGCCTTGAACCCAATAATAAAGGCAACAGAGGAGGAGATAGCAATTACAAAGTTGTCTACAGGACACCCAGGAATGAAGTCTTCCACACATAGGATAGTGTGTGTTTGGAATGAGCTTCCAGAGGAAGTGGGTGGAAGTTGATACAATTATAACATTTAAAAGGCATGTGGATGGGTATACAAATGGAAAGGGTTCAGAGGGATATGTGTTAAATGCTGGCAAAAGGGACCAGGCTAATTTAGGATATCTGATTTGCATGGACGATTTGGACTGAAGGGTCTGTTTCTGTACTGTACATCTCAGTGACTCTATGACAGAAAGAGCTCAGAGAGAGCAGTAAGCTTCAGAGGTGACTACACAATCTCCAGAGGGAGAAACAGCAGCAATAGATCCACCAAGAAGGCTGAGAAAGAGGAGTACCTACATCTATAGGTCCCACCGTCATGTTTATGTCCTGAATGTAAACAAAAGGAGGGAATGGCAACAATCTTTTGAGCATAAAATTAAGGTTTAGGATCCTGAAATTGACCAGGGCAGCTATACAAAACATCCTAAAAGAGCAGTGCATTATCAAACCTGAGCGACCAGAGATATCCTCACTGAAACCTGCTTTTGTGATGAAAGTGTTAGGATTGGACTTTATGTCAAAGTTTGATATTCTGTTAGTAAAATGTCTCTGATTAGTGCAAAGGACATGCATATTGTTTCACTCTCCAACCTTTTGCATTGTTAAATATTCTATTAAAATTATCTCTATGATAGTCTGCTTGATATCTTTGGGTGATCCCACTTACAGTGATGTAATCACCAGATTGTCTAATCTAGATAAAGAGTACCACAAGAAGGAAATCTTTGAGCTGATGAGTGGAGTGGTGAAAGCCTTACCAATGCACCATCTGAGGGAACAGTGATTTCCTGCTCAGAGTGTTTGGAGGATCTCAGGGTCATTAATGCTGGTGTCTTAGTGGAGTTGCACAGGATGCTGCTTGAAGAGAAGACATTGTGCAGCTTAAGTTAGAAATGGTGATAATGAGGGAAAGCAGCACAGCACTGCACAGTAATCCTTACTGTTTTGGTTAGCCAAATGGTCATCATCTTCTCCAGAAAGATGGGTTATTTTCTCCTCATGAAGATTTAGCAACCTGGTGTTGCCACCTTCATGCCAATCGTGGACCTCTCAGTCTGGTTGTGGGCCAATGTTGCCTCCAGTGAGACATATGAGGGAATGGAGTGGGATAGAAGTGGATGGAAGAACAGTTGGTGGCAGTCAGTGGCAATTTATGTCCTGACCAGCTGGGTCTTGTCGTATGGTTCCTGTAGCAATTCACAAGAAAGAGGCTGGTCTTCCTCACCAACACAAATCCATCCACACTTCCAAATCCGTGTTCATGGACCAGGGAGTGAGCTTACTTTTCCTCTGCGCAATGACCTCAGTGATAATGACCAAGCACCAAAGTGTGAGGGCCAATTCTTGGCTTGTATTATCTGAAGTGGTATCTGGCTGAGCTTCAAATATAGTACCAGTGAGACACAAAATGCAGACATGCACCATTGCCTCTTCTGCCACACAATTTCTCAAGCAAGCCAGTTAATATTCTGGTTCCATAATTTATGAGAAGAGTGGAAAATTGCATGAGAAAAGTCAGTCTGAACCATAGCATTCAGCGTGCCATGAATCTACATTGGCAAAACACTTTCAATGAAAAAAGGCAAATCCTAGCATGGTATATTGATGAAAATCAGTTGAACTACCCTCACTATTATTAATACTTCAGTCAATACTTGGTTAACATTATCAAATGTGTTGCTACATTTCATATTTTTATTCATCCAGATTTTCAGATCTCTTTGTTGTGCATTTAGTATTTTACATTCCACGGGACATTCTGCATCCTTATTTCTTCTACTAAAATGAAGTGACACGTTCAATGTATCAAACCTAGTCTGCATTTATCTGTCCGCCTTACAAGTTGCCTTTCCTGTATTTTGGTTCAATCCTTCACATTATCAACCATAGTATCCTACAACAACCCCCACCACAAAAACAACACCGCCATCATCCAATAATTTGGTATCCCCTATAGGTTGCAACAGAACAGTTCCAAAGCCTGTGTATTGATCATTTATAAATGTGGTGAACAATAGTAATGCCATCACAGATCACTATGGGACTCCACTTCCCTTCATCTGCTAGTCTAAGAAGCTTCTCCTCTTCTGCCCTTTCTTTCAGATTTACAGCCATCCTTTGATCTATTATGTTCCTGTCTCTGCATTGCACACACTTTGTCATTAATCTTTTATGTGGTGTGTTATTGAAGGCACTCTGAAGGTTCACATGGGCAACATCCCCTTGTGAATATGGGTGTACCAACTGAATGAATTATAGAAAATCAATTGAACGTTGATTCCAGAGGGACGGTAACAATAAAAGATGAGAAGGATAAGTAGATGCTATTATCTCACCTATTCGTATGAAGAGATAGGTACTATAAGTCAATCAAGAGTACAGAGGGGCGTAGCATTATGGATGTGGACCTATGTCATAATTAAAAGCAAGAGATAAGACACTGATGGCCAAATGGAAGTAACATATTGGGATGACTGGAGCTCATTAATTGATATGCCTGACAACTGAAAATAGCTAACTTTACCAAAAGATATCAACAACATACAGACAGAATGCATAAATGCTTGATACACATAGTTGTGTGGTTATATATTCTGCAAACATTACTTGAGGGGAAATGATGCACGGTACCCTGCAATCCAGATTTAAGTCCGAACTTTGACTTTTCGGTTGACAACATGAGTAAGGACAATTGTCAGCTCTGCTTTTTACATCCAGGAAAATGTTCACAGGAAGGTCAGATTATCAGTCTGAGGTTCTTGGAATGGGGAGGGGCATGGTGACTGAAATGGGAGTGGTGGCAGGTGAACCCAAAAGGAAGTTTAATGTTGTCTGGCGCAGAACCACATTAGACCTAATGTTGGCCTTGGTGCTCCAGCACCTTTTTGAAGATATGAATAAGAACAAACAATAAAACAAAAACACAGCTGACGTGCTCCCGCTCCTCATATCCCCTGAGCCAATGCACTTTTCAGGTCCCAAATATGCCAATCCATAGCACCTCTTAACCTAACCATCTATCTTTTCCCTTCATAGCCTCTATGGCAATTCTTGCTCGTTTGGCCATCCCTATTATTCCTCATAACGTCTACACCAACCCATACCCTTCTGGCGATGGTCTGCAGTTCATGATAACATTGAAACAAAGAAAATAGGAATGGGAGTAGACCATTCAGCCCTGTAGAAAGACAGAATGAAACAGCAAACATTGATTTTCTTTTTATTAAACACTGCAGCCTGATAGTTCCAATGGACATTAACCCGGTCCAACAATCTTATGTATTTTATATAAATTTATTTCTATGTGTAAAATTCTCAAAAGGCACAATCTATTCAAAGGGCACCTTACTTTTCCTGAAGGGCATCTGACCTCCACTGAGGATGTGCTAGGACCATATCCAAAATAGTAATTTGACTTCTCCTATTGGTACGAAAGTGCGCTTATGCTCGAAATGTCGACTTGCCTGCTCCTCGAATGCTGCCTGATCAGTTGTGCTTTTCCAGTGCCACACTTTTTGACTCTGATCTCCAACATCTGTAGTTCTCACTTTCCCCCTCTCCTATTGCACACAATAACACCTCAAAGGACTCTGGCAGCTTAAGATTTATTCTAACAGGTCAAAGCATCACAAGTAATATTTTGGACATTCATAATTTTGGATACCTCAGTCAGATCATCCCCATTCCCAACCTCATTTGCTCCAAGGAAAACAAACTCAGCCCATTGAATGTCTCCTCATAACTGAAACCTTTCATCCAGGCAACATCCTGGTGAATCCCCTCTGGACCCTCTCCAGTACAATCGCATCCTTCTGATAATGTGGTGAACAGAACTGTGTCCAGTGAAAATCAGATTAGTCTGAGCTAACTGCACTTTATCACGTGCAATTGCCCCTTAACCATAAATGAGCACATTTGAGTCAGTCCCATTTACCCCTCTGCAAAAATGATTGACACTGTGTTCAGGGGTGGGTCTTCCAGACTCAGATCTGTGTTCATAATTTTCCTAATAATAGGAAATAACTTTCTGCATGCAAAGCCTCGTTTTAATCTTAGCTTGGTTGCGGTCAAGCTACCAGAATAATGTGCAAATTAAAATACTGATACTAACTTTTTACATACTTGACAATGGAAACTATATGTGTATATGTAGACGTTAACCAATATCTTTTGATATTGGTTAACATCTTTTGGTTTGATGCTTAACTGCTTAATTTGTCAGCCTGCCCAAGAAGAAGAAAACACCTTGCTGTTTGTTATGTACATTAGTGGCTTGGATGTGAGTGGAGAAGGTATAATTAGTAAGTTTGCAAATGACACAAAAATTGATGGTGTTGTTGATTGTGAGGCGTATGGTCTCAGTCTACAGTTTGATATTGAAAGACTTTGGTAAATTGGACAGAACAATGGCAGATGGAATTTAACCCCGATAAGTGTGAGGTGATGTATTTTGGGTGGCAGGATACGGGAAGGATATACCTAATGAATGGTAGGTCTCTAGAGAGTACTGAGTAACAAAAGTACCTTGGTGTACAAGCCCATAAATCCCTGAAGGCATCAGCACTGCTAGGCAAGTGGTGAAGGCAGCATACAAAATTCTTCCATTCATTAGCCAAGGTATAGAATATAGGAGCATGAAAGTGTTGCTACAAATTTATAAAACAATGATTAGGCCACAGATGGAACGCTGTGTGCAGTTCTGTTCACCACACCATTGGAAGGACTTGATTGCACAGGAGACAGTGTAGTGGAGATTCACCAGGATGTTGTCTGGGATGGAAAGCTTCAGTTATGAGAAAAGACAGGACAGACTGGATTTGTTTTCCCTGGAGCAGAGGTTGCTGAGGGGGTGGTATCTGACTGAGGTGTAAAAAGTTTTGAATGGTATAGACAGAGTAGATTGTGAAAATCCCTTCCCAATGGCAGACATGTCTAAGACTAGACTGCATAGGTTTAAGCTGAGGAGTAAATGGTTTAGGAGAGATTTGAGGTTTTTTCCAACCAGGGTGTGGTAGAAATATGGAACGTGCTGTTTAAGAGGGTGGTGGTACTCACAGGTACTCTCACAACATTTGAGAAGTATCCAGACGAAGAACTAAAATGCCAGGGCATGGTAGGCTATGGACCAAGTGCAGGTAAATGGGATGAGAGCAGTTTGGTGTTTGTTGATCAGCATAGACATTGTGGGCTAAAAAGCGTGTGTCTCTGGTGTATGACTCTATCACAACATTAAAGAAAATGCAAGAAAACAGCAACATTGGTGTCACTGAAGCATCAATAAAACTTAAATCAGAAGACTAGTCATTCTTAAAGATTCTTCATTCATACAAGGTAGGTTTAGTTGGCATTTGTTACCCATTCCTAATTTCCCTGAGAACGTAATAGCGAACTTCCTCTTTAAAATGCTGCATATCCACAAAGTGTAGATGAACCTAAAGGCCTAAGAAGTGAGTTCTAGTATTCTGACCCTATAAGGGAATGGTGATATAGTTCCAGGGCAGCCTGACTGATGTGTTCATTGGGTGTGAAGCAAATTAGGATAATCCAAGGACATGAAGTGCTATATAAAAAGAAGTACTCTCTTTTAAGGCTCATGATAATGTATGTGGTTTTTAAAATTAATTCTTGATACATGGGCATCATTACCATGGATATATATATTGCCTATTCCTATAATCTATTGAAAAAATGGTGGTGAGTCTCCTTGCACTCTGCTGTCCATATTGGAAAATACTCACTCTGTCCTATTCAAGAATTTTGACCTGTGATGTAAGAATGTCAATAGATTTCCCAGTCAGGATTGCTCTTGATTCGGAGTGGAATTTGTGTGTGTTAATTTTCTTGTGCCTACGTTGCCCTTGTGTTTCTGGGTGTTCTGAAGAAGAGGCACTGGACCTAAAATGTTAGCTCTATTTTCTCTCCACAGATGCTGCTAGACCTACTGAGTTTCTCCAGCAATTTCTATTTGTTTCTGATTTCCAGTATCTGCAGTCTTTTAGTTTTAATGTTTCTTTATATTAATAATTCAATTATCTCAAATTCAAGCTTTGAAATTTCTTCTCTAAAGCTCTCAGGCTCTTAATTTCCTTTAAAATGTCCCTTTAATCCCACCTTTGCTCAGTATAAATTATAGATTGAAATGCTTTTGTGAATTGTCTTACATTTTAAAGATTTATAAATGCAAGCACACCCTGAAGATGTATATTAAACAATATCAATACATTTTCTAGTCTTTTAATAAATTGTGTTCAAGGTCCTTTATTGTTTTGAGAGAGAGATGCAGGAGGAAAACTAAAGAATTGTAGCCTAAAGTATACAGTGCAAAATATCTTGTCACTCAATACACATTGTTCCTTAGCTGCATCTGCCTCAAGTTAACTCACTGGAGAAAACATAGGGTTCCTGTGTCGCTGCCTTCTCAGAATAGGAAAGTCTATTCCAAGAAAATATCTCATTAAATTTTCTGTATGATTAATTGTGAAAGAAAACAATGCTTTACAAATAAGTGGGAGAAGTGATGAATTGTTCATTTTACAAAGGAAAAAAGGAAAGTCCAATTAAATGCAAAGCCAAGACTGAAGTGAAAAATCTCCTCAATGATTAGCAAACATCTGGCAGTCACAGCGTTCCTCCTGCTACTTTATCATGCTCCTGTTTCCCCTCCTGTATGTGGCTTATTATTGTTCCTTATAGGTTCTATTCCCCTTTCCTCAGCTTTGTTATGCAGTCCCATTCTGTGAACTGTCTTTAAAGCACATTTGTATTGTAGCTAAGAATAGTTTAACTACTTTTTCAACATGCTATATACCTGCTTGATAAACAGTCCCTTCCAAAGTCTTTTTCTTACCTTTTAGGATCTTTCCTAAATTATATGATGGCAATGGTGCAGTTTATCAAGGGGAAATAAATTTTAAAATAAAGAATGGATGAAACTAATTGTGCAGAGAATAATTCAGATCCAAAATTTGGACACAAACCCCAAGTATGTTCATGTTGGAATGGACACAAAGCAAACTACACCAAAACAACCTTACATTTACAGAGCATTTCTCAAGACCACC
>NC_057715.1:9517007-9521003 GCF_004010195.1 Chiloscyllium plagiosum
GCAGTGCTAACCACTGTGCCACCGTGCCGCCCATACAGATTCTTGTAGAGAGAGGAGGAAAACTTCTTCAAGGCAGGCATCCTTGCAAGAGAATTTGCAACAGGGTTAAAATCAACGAGGTAAAAGCAAGGACTGCAGATTTTGGAAACCAGAGTCTAGATTAGAGTGGTGCTGGGAAAGCTCAGCAGGTCAGGCAGCATCTGAGGAGCAGGAAGATCAACGTTTCAGGCAGAAGCCCTTCATCAGGAATAGAGGCAGGGTGCCTTCAGTCCAACTAGTCTATGCCAACCATGTTCCCAAACTAAACTAGTCTCACCTGCCTGTGTTTGCCCATGTCAATCCAAACATCTCCTATTCAATTACTTATCCAAATGTCTGTCAAAGTTGGAACAGTACCTGCATCCATCACTTCCTCTGGCAGTTCATTTCACACACTAAACACTCTCTGTTAAAAAACAATATGCCCCCATGCTCTTTCTCCTCTCACCTTAAAAACCTGACCCCAAGTTTTGAATGCCCCCACCACAGGGAAAAGACCTTTAGCATTCACTTTATATATGCCTCTCATGATTTTATCACCCCTCAACCTTCTATGTTGCAGAGGGAAAAGTCCCAGATTAGATTACTTACAATGTGGAAACAGGCCCTTCAGCCCAACAAGTCTACACCGACCAAACAACCCACCCCTACATTTACCCCTTCACCTAACACTATGGGCAATTTTAGCATGGCCAATTCACCTGACCTACACATCTTTGTGACTGTGGGAGGAAACCGGAGCTCCTGAAGGAAACCAACACAGACACAGGGAGAATGTGCAAACTCCTGAGGCAGGAATTGAACCCAGGTCCCTGGTGCTGTGAGGCAGCAGTGCTAACCACTGTGCCACCGCACCGTCCTTTATCTAGCCTCTCCTTATACCTTTAACCCTCCATTCCTGGCAACATCTTGGTAAATCTTTTCTGAAAACTCTCCAGTTTAGTCATATCCTTTCTTTAACAGAGCAACCAAAACAGCACACAGTACTCCCGAAGAGGCCTCACCAACATCCTGTAAACATGATGTCCCAATTCCTATGCTCAAAGGTCTGAGCAACGAAGGCAAGTGTGCTAAATGCCTTCTTAACCACTCTGTCTACCTGTGATGCAAATTTCAAAGATTCATGTGCCTGAAACTCTAGATCCCTCTGTTCTACAACACTACTCAGGGCCCTACAATTAATTGCATAGGTCCTGACCCCGATTGTTTTGTCAAAATGCAATACATTGCATTTATCCAAATTAAACTCCATCTGCCACTCCTCAGCCCATTAAACCAACTGATCAAGATCTCTTTGTAATCCTAGCTAACCTTCTTCACTACCCACTGTACTACCAATTTTGGTGTCATCTGCAACTCACTATACATGCCTCCTATATTCTCATCCAAGTCATTTATATAAATGACAAACAAAAGTGGACCCAATACCAATCTCTGTGGAAAATTACTGGTTATGGGCCTTCAGTCCAAACAACAATCCTCTACCACCATTCTGTCTCCCACCATAAAGGCAATTTTGTATCCAATTGGCAAGCTCACCTTGAATCTCATGTGATCTAACTTTACTAATTAGTCATCTATGTGGAACCTTATCAAAGGCGTTACTAAAGTCTAAGTCAACAATGTCTACCACTCTGCGATCATCAATCTTTTTGGTTACTTCCTCAAAAAACTCAATCAGGTTTGTGAGACACAGCTTCCCTCACACAAACCATGCTGACTATGCCTAATCATTCCTTACTTCTCCAAGTGCATGCAAATCCTATCTTTCAGAGTCACTGACAGCAACTAACCCACCATTGATGTCAGGCTCACAGGTCTATAGTTCCCAGGCTTCTCCTTACAGCCTTTCATAAATAAAGGCACAACAATAGCCACCCTCCAGTCCTCTAGCATCTCACCCATGGTTATAGTTGATACAAATATTTCTGCTAGGGCCTCTCATTTTCCTCCTTAACTTTCCACAATGTCCTGTGATTTACCAGATCAGTTCCTGGAGATTATTCACCTTTATATTTTTAAGACCTCCAGCACGTCTTCTGTAATGTGAACTGTTTTCAAAATAGTAATATTTATTTCCACAAGTTCTCAAGCCTCCATTTCTTTCTCCACATTAATACCTGATGCAAAATATGCATTTACTATCTCGTCCATCTCATGAGGTTCAACACAAAGATGGCCTCGTTGATATTTAAAGGGCTTTACTGTCTCTCTAGTTGCTCTTTTGCTCTGTTTGGATTATCCTTAACCTTACCTGCCAAGGCTTCCTCATATCCCTTTTTGCCCTCCTGATTTCCCGCTTATGAACGTCCCTACACTTCTTATTGTCTTCAAGAGATTCATTGGATCCCAGCTGTCTATATCTAATGTGATTTTTTTTAAAGTTCTTGACTAGAACCTCAATATCTTTATTTGTCCATTGTTCTTAAATCTAACCAGCGTTACCCTTCACTCTAATACCTCTGGATTCTTGTTATCACACTTTTGAAAACCTCCCACTTGTCAGTCATCCCTTTATCTGCAAACAGAGTCGAAAGGCATGATGCTGAAAAAGCACAGCAGGTCAGGCAGCATCCGAGGAGCAGGAGAGAGGACATTTCAAGCATAAGCCTTTCATCAGGAATGTGGAATGTGAACAGTCTACTCCAATCAACTTTTGAAAGTTCTTGTCTCATAACAAACATTTGCCTTACACCATTTAAGAACTTGAACTTTTATAGAAGGCTTATCCTTTTCCATAATCATTTAAAAGTTAATAGAATTATGAATACTATGCCAAAACCTTCCTCTACAAATGCTTCAGTCACTTGCCCTGCCTTATTTTTCAAGAGAAGGTCAAGTATTGTTCCTTCCCTAGTAGGAACATTTATATATTGGTAACAAATTTTTTTCTTGAACGCATGTAACAAACTCTTCACCAACCACCAGACCATAGCATCTTCCCCTCCAGCTGCGGAAGGTGTTACAGCCATTTCCTTCCTCTCTCCTCAGAATCCATGGGCCCAAACACACCTTCCAGATGAAGTAATGGGTGAACTTATACTTCAGTCAATCTAGTCTACTACATTCGCTGCTCATAATGTGGTCTCCGCTACATTGGGGAAGCAAGGCATAGACTGGGTGACCATTTCGCAGAACACCTACGTTCCGCCTGCAAAAAAGATCCTGAGCTTCCAGTTCCCTGCTACTTCAACACACCACCCAGATCCCTGGCTAACATCTCTGTCTCAGGCTTGCTACAGTGCTCCAGAGGAACTCAAGGCAAGCTGGAAAGACAGCAACTCATGTTTCACTTGAGAATTCTGCAACCTTCTGGACTCAATATCGTGTTCAACAATTTTAGAGCTTGAAGTATGTTCTCCCATGTCCTTAGCCCAACCCCCACTCACCAGGCCTTGTAATCACATGGTCTGCTATTACACATGACTCATCACTAGCCACAAATAATCTCCATTAGGAGCTATTCATCCTAGGCTGATTATTAGTTTTTTGCTTCTGTCTTTACGAAAGAAACAAACTTTGTAGTGAATGAAACCTTTGAAGAGCAGGTGTGCTGGAATGGATAGAGGTAGAGGAAGCTGATGTGCTGAAAATTTTGTCAAACATTAAGATTGACATGTCACCAGGCCCGGACCAGATTTGTCCTCAGCTGCTTTGGGAAATGAGAAATGCGATTGCTTCGCCACTTGCGAAGATCTTTGCATCCTCGCTCTCCACTGGAGTCGTACCTGAGAACTGGAGAGAGGCAAATGTAATTCCTCTCTTCAAGAAAGGAAATAGGGAAATCCCTGACAATTACAGACCAGTCAGTCTCACGTCTGTCATCTGCAAGGTGTTAGAAAGGTTTCTGAGGGATAGGATTTATGACCATCTGGAAGAGCATGGCTTGATTAAATGTAGTCAACACAGCTTTGTGAGGGGCAGGTCATGCCTCACAAACCTTATCGAGTTCTTTGA
>NC_057715.1:9521736-9547452 GCF_004010195.1 Chiloscyllium plagiosum
AGTTTTAAGCTGGTTGGAGGAAAGTATAGAGGGGATGTCAGAGGTGGGTTCTTTACACAGAGAGTTGTGAGAGCATGGAATGCGTTGCCAGCAGCAGTTGTGGAAGCAGGGTCATTGGGGACATTTAAGAGATTGCTGGACATGCATATGGTCACAGACATTTGAGGGTGCATACATGAGGATCAATGGTCAACACAACATCGTGGGCTGAAGGGCCTGTTCTGTGCTGTGCTGTTCTATGTTCTATGTTCTATTACCCACTCCTTTGTCTGTCCAACTGTCTTTCTCTGTCAGTGGGCTGGTTCACCATTTATCATTTACTCCTTATCTCCTGTCCCCATCTGATCTTCTGTGCAAAAAACAACTATTTCCTGGCTACTTGAAAAAGGGTCACTGGACCCAAAATGTTAACTCTGACTTCTATCCACAAGAGCTGCCATGCCTGCTGAGTTTTTCCAGTAATTCCTGAGTTTTTTTTTCTGATTTCCAATATCTGCAATTCTTTTGTTTTTTTTGTTTCTGAGTTAATATCTGTGGATGTGGCACTAATTAAGTGAGTTGCTTTGTCCTGAATGGTTTCAAATTTCTTGAGTGTTATTGCTGCTGCACCCATCCCAGTCTTGACTTGTATAAAGTGAGAACTGCAGATGCTGGAGACCAGAGTCGAGAGTGTGGTGCTGAAAAAAACACAGCAAGTCAGGCAGCATCCAAGGAGCAGGAGAATCAACATTTCAGGCATACATCCTTCCTGATGAAGGATATATGCCCGAAATGTCAATTTTCCTGCTCCTCGGATGCTGCCTGACCTGCTGTACTTTTCCAACACTACACTCTCAGTCCTGAATTGTGCTTTGTGTATAGTGGAGAGGCTCTGGGAAGTCAGGAGATGGGTTACTCACTGCAGTATTCATAGCCTCTCATCTGCTCTTGTAGTCACATTATTGACTTTTCTGGTCAATGATAACCCCAGGATGTTGATAGTGATGGATTCAGTACTAGTAGTACAATTGAATGACAAAAGCTGATGGTTAGATTGTGTGTGGTTAGAGAGTGTCAATGCCCTGCACTTAAGCAGCAGCAAAATGCTATGGCTGCTGGAAATCTGAAACAACCAGAGAAAATACTGAAGAAACTCATCAGATTTTGCAGCATCTGTTAAAGTTTCTGAAAGAAGAGTCAGACTGGACTCAAAATGTTAACTCTGTTTTTTCTCTCACAGATGCTGCCAGACCTGCTGCATTTCTCCAATATATTCTTTGTTTCTTGGAAATTGTTCAGGTTTTGCTGCATTTGGACATGAACTCCTTCAGTATCTGATAAGTTGCAAATGGAGTTGAGCATCATCAGCAAACACCCCGATTCTGATCTTATGATGGAGGGAATATAATGAAAGAAGCAGCTAAGAATGTTTGGGTTGGGGGCTACTATTCCAAGGATCTCCTGCAAAAACATCCTGGAACTGTCATCTTCCTACACGCCAGGTATGACTCCAACAAACCGAGAGCTTTCATCCTGATCCACATTAATTTGTGTTATTAAGGCTATTTAATGTCCTACTCAATCAAATGTAGCCTTGGTGTCAAGGGCAGTCACTTTGAGTGGATTTGGCACTAATTAAGTGAGCTGCTTGGTCCTGAATGGTGTCACGTTTCTTGAGTGTTATTGGAGCTGCACCCATTCTAGCAATTGGATAGTAGACTATCACACTCTTGACTTGTGCCTTGGAGATGGTGGACAGGATCTGGAGTTCAGCTTTTCTGTCAGTGTTTAACGTGACCCTGGTGGAACCCAAACCAAGGCTGAATGAATAGTTTATTGCTGAGTAAGTGTTGTTTGATTGCACTGTTGATGATTCCCTCAATCACTTTATGATGATAGAAGGTAAACTGGTGGGCAATATTTGGCTGGATTGGATTTATCCAACTTTTTCATGCTCAGCACAATGTTCCATATTGTTGGGCATATGCCAGTGTTATAGCTGTACTGGAACAGCTTGTCAAGTGGAGCGGAAAATTCTCAAGCATACTTCTTCAATACTATTACCAGAATGTAGTCATGGTCTTTATCCGTTGTAGCTTCTCATGTTTTCAGCCATTTCTCAATATAATAGGGCGTGAATCAAGAGATGGTCAAGATAGATGCCAACATTATCGTTTGCACTGAAGAACTGGTCTTTCCCATCATAAAAATGGGAATATTAATGTATCTTCGACCTCCAAGCAGTTACTTAATAATAAACTTAAGTACTAAAAAAACTTGATAGAATTCTTTGAAAATGCAATGGTTAGAATATGTATAGGTAATATACATTGGGTGTCACGTTTTTGATTTATAAGAATGCTTAGGGAATGTGGAGTCAGGGATCAAATACCTGAATAAATAACATATTGAAAAAATGTACAGAAAGTGTGGAGTAAGTGGAAAAGGTAGTTATTCAGATTGAAGGAAGGTAGAAGGTGATATCACACAATTATTAGTGTTTGAACACATTTCTTGATAATTTATAGGAATGCCTTATGCTTAAGAACAAGTAACATCAAAACTTGCAGATGCCATTAAACTGAAGTTGTGGCTTGTATTGAGAAAGAATACAACTTAATACAAGAAGACAATAAGAAAAGTTGCAGGTTGGCCTGAAATCAACGATGGTGTTATCCTATTATGCACTGAGAAGGATTGAATTCCCTAAACTTACAATACAGTTGGTTATAATTAGTCTTATCATTATATTCATCCAAATCACTGATACAGTCCTGACTCCATTCGCAAACAGTTTATTGCTTTACATTGTTCAATTCCTAGACGGAATAAATTATTTATTTTAGAAAAATTTTCCCTACATATAGAAGGCTCAAGGTTGTAATTTTAGTGATTCCTTTGTAAGTTGTATAGCAAATCATTGTGGTTCATTTTCTCAGGAAGAATGAAAATAAGGACAATAAATTTACTCTGTGTTTTCTTTAAATGGTGTGATGAAGCATGTCAATCTGATTTGCAAACAACGATCAGATTTTTAAAATGTTCCATTAAACATATCTATGTGAAAGCTGCATTCCTTCGACATTGGTTGCTAAAAGAATCATACCTAATTTTCTGAACTTAATTTGGGATATCGTAAACAATCTTTAAACTGATTGGTCAACTCCTTTTCTTAAAGGTTTTCAGACATTTTGATATTTTAGTTCAGTATCAAGACACATAAAAACAAAACTGAGTTAATGTTTAGAAAAAGCAAATAAAGTAATAGAGCCATACAGCACGGAAACAGGCCCTTCACTCCAACTCATCCAAGTTTCCCAAAATAAACTGGCCCCATTTGATTACATTTGGCCCATGTCCCTCAAAACATTTCCTATTCATGTACCTGTCCAAATGTCCTTTAAATGTTGTAACTGTACCTACATCTATCACTTCCTCTGACAGTTCATTCTACATACGAACTACTCTTTGTGTGCAAACGTTGTCCCTCAGGCATCTTCTAAATCTTTCTCCTGTCACCTTAAAATTATGCCCTCCAGTTTTGAACTCCCTTACCCTAGGGAAAAGACCTTTGCTAATCACCTTAGCCATGTCCCTCATTATTTTATAAACCTCTGCAAGGTCATCTTTCAACCCCCTATTCTCCAGTGAAAAAAAGTCTCAGCCTATCCAGCCTTTCTTTATAACTCAAACCCTCCAGTCCCAGCAACATATATATAATCTTTTCTGAACCCGGTCCAATTTAATAACATCCTTCCTATAGCAGGGTAACCAGATATGTACGCAGTGCTCCAAAAATGGCCTCACCGACAGCCACAACATGATGTCCCAACTACCTGAAGAATTAATCCTGCTGGGTTTCTCTCTCCACAGGT
This sequence comes from Chiloscyllium plagiosum, assembly GCF_004010195.1. Lineage (NCBI taxonomy): Eukaryota > Metazoa > Chordata > Chondrichthyes > Orectolobiformes > Hemiscylliidae > Chiloscyllium > Chiloscyllium plagiosum. Next base: position 9,525,591 of record NC_057715.1, read on the forward strand.
GCTTTGTGACTTAGTGGTTATGTCCAGTATTATCTGATTTTATTTTTCAAGAAAAGGCAGACTTTGAGTCCTCTTCCTATATTGTGGTCATTCAAAAATTCAAAACGTCACAAACATTAACTAATTGAACAATCAATGCCGATAGGCAGGTCAGGGAGGGGAATCTTCTCTCTGAAATCATATTATTAACTAATTGACAGAAAAATTGTTTGCACTCTGTTATGGGGCTTACGTCAACTATTTTTAATGGTGGGAAGTTAGGAGGCACAAAAACAATAGGGTTGAGAACACGTAGTCTCAACAACCAATCAACATTCCCATTAAAACTAGAGCAAGGTTTGTGCGCTAAACAAGAGGTTATTAATTCTGTTTACCAGTTGCTTCATTTGAAGTCTAACAATACTTCATTTGCAAAAAAGTATTCATAAAATGAATTATTCTAGTGATCTGACTCCTTTGCCATTGTTTCCTCAATTTGTTTGTTGATTTTCATAATCTTTACCTTTTCTTTATCCATAAGAGGCATTTATTTGACTGAATTAGGAATAAATAGTAAATGTAATCATTTCTGTTGCTGGTCACCATCTGGATGATTGGCATTTATACTCCGACAAAACATTTACATTCAAATGTACATGTGAGGTCTTATCATGCAGCACACAGAGATTACGTGTGTGAATTGATTTGGTGTTGTTCTTGTCTGGAAAACATATTAAGCCAATAAGTAAAATTAATGCTGCTGTTCTGAGTAGATTTCATTATGCTTTGATAATGCATTGTTATTATTAACTAAAGACAAGATGATCCAACTAAAGACAAAATGTTCATATTGAAGGCAACATTGCTTTTACAATTTGAGCTATTTACCAGCTGCCAGGCTGCAGATGTAGAAATACCCAATGTAGAAATTATAACACGTGTTTGTATCATATGGTGATTAAGTTTAATTAAAAGCTTACAGTACTGTATTTGAACATTTAAAGTAGAACTTATGATAAATGTCGAGCTCATAATGTAGTAATGGAGAAACATACTGAAGGCATAAAGTACAGGGTATTATCGAATGACCTGTCAGAAGAAGTGGTAGAGATGAGTACAATTGCAACATTTAAGATGCATTTGGAAAGGTATGTAGAAAGGTAAGATTTAGAGGGATATGGGTCAAACACAGGCAAATGGAACTCGTTCAGTTTAGGAAATGTAGTTAGTATGGACAAGTTGGGCCAAAGGGTCTGTTTCCATGCTTTATGACTCCATGACTTTATAAGTGGGAAACTAGAGAAGGAAATTAGAAGTACAGAAGGGAGCACAAGGGTTGAATTGCAATGCTGAGAAATGAGTGAGCTGCAAGGGTCAAATCAGGGTTTAACATCTGAAAATCTCAATCTGATCTCAAACTCAAAATATGTTTGTAATTTCAATAGTTTAATGAGGCTGGCAGACTCTCATTTTAACCTGCTTTACAGATTGAACACTTGTAGGGATTCTCAGGCTTCAACAATTCTAAAGCTAATGGGAAATGTGGAGAGCTTTGGGGATAATGAGTACCTTTTACAACATAACTTGTGGACCAGGAGCTGCAAAGAGTGTTTCCTCTCAGATTTCACAAGCACCCTGCCCCTTCCCAGGATCAGATATCATCCAAAGGGTTTGCAAAATGAACATCAATACCCCATTCTCAATCTTCATAACTGTGATCTGACTCCCCATTAGTGTCATGAAGCAAATCTAAATGGACCCGTGACACGCTCCTGGTACATATTTCATTTTCGCTTGTTCACAATTCGTTCCTTTAAGTTCTGTAAATAAATTTCCCTTGGTTGTAATGACAAGTGAGATGCATGGATTAGAACTAGTTTTATACGTAGTCTATTATCAATTCCATTATCAACTCATGCTTTTATTTTCCTCATATTGAACCTTGTCATTTAATGGTATGTATTGGTGAGACAATAATAAGTGGAGCAATGGTTCAAACACATTTTATTGTTAAGGATAGTAGAGGGTGAGGGGGCAAAGTGGAGGAAAGTCAAGGGAATGGATCTCGGAATTTAATTTCTGATATTTCACACAAGATTAACCTTCGTGATATTAAGGCATTCCTGATACCTGAGGACCAATGGAAGTGGCTGGTCTGGTAATGAGTTTCCCATCTACCTTCTCCTCATTACCTTCCCCAATGTTTTCTTCATTTAGGGATGTGTCATAAATCCCTTGTTCCTCCACCGTCTTTGATTACCTGAGCGACACAATTTGGTGCAGGACACAGCACATCATTATCACTCTGGTTGGCAAGTTCTGAAGGCCACCTCCAGACCTGTCCAGGTACTTAAAGTTCAACTTTGATAAGCACTAGCTCACTCAACTGTAGCCATGTGGCTCTGCTTCTGGCACATTATTAGTGGATTGCTCACAAGTATTAGATATCAAATACTTGAAGCATCCCTTTGCTCCTATGAGCTGGTCCTCGAATCAGAGTCCTTACTTACTTCAGTAATTTTTCTCCAGCCGCACAATTCTCTGCACTCCTCTAAATCAGGTCCCCTGTGCGCCCTAACTTTAATTGCTCCCCAATTGGTGACTGACAATCAAAGAGAACTGAGCATCTGTTTGTAAAGCTCATGAACCTCTCACTTACTTCCAATCTGAATATGTGCTGCTGGCATGCAACCAAACAGAAACCTTTTGTGCTGTTATGGGGATTAAGTGACTGCAATGATCCTTTCATCCTTCTGCAGTCCAGCCTTCCTGATCTGCTAACACCTCAAAGCAGATTTACGGGCACATTGCTCAAAGACAAAGGATAGCCACATGAGACGTGGCTCTCGCACATAAAGAAAAAGTCAAAGAGTGGGACCCACCACTGGTGGTTAATTCAAAAAGTCAAAGATAGCATCAAGCTCAAAGATAGGTGGTAAGTCAAGAGATTGGACAAAATATATATTTTAAAAAAAACAAAGAATTACAAAATATTAATGAGGGAAAAATTAGAGTATTTGATAAAGCTAGACAAGAAATATAAAAATAGATTGGAAAAGTTTAAAATATTTGAAAGAAAAGTTCATGAAGTGTTCGCCCTGTAGAGAATGAGGAATTTTTCATGATATGCTGGATATATTGAACAAATAGTTTGCATCCATCTTCACTAGAGAAGATATGAAAAACATCCCAGAAATAGTTGTAAGGCAGCAATTGAAAGGGAGGGACATGCCCAAGAAAGTTTACAATTAGCAAGGAAGTAGCATTATTGGAACTCGAAGTTGACCAGTTCTTTGGCCCTGATAGATTCCATCCCAAGATAAAGTTTAACATAGACTCCACTAATCTCTCTGCAAAGATGCAGTGCTGCTAGAACTCCTGCAATATAGATATATTTCTCCACTGTTGATTCAGATGTACCCTGTTCATGACAGGCTTCAAGGAATGGCATCTGCATCAAACATGCTATTGCCTGAAAGATGCTTGATGTTCTTTGACTCAGTAGTTGATCAGGTAGACCTAGGTCTTTTCTTGTTATAATTCCTAGTTTTTTTTCATCTGTTTCCCACATGCAGAGGGAGGGAGAGAGTGTGGGGGAGTGGGACAGAGAGAGGGAGAAGGAGGAGTGGAATAGAGACAGATGGATATTTTTTGGTTGCAGGTTCTGCAGGTTTCCCCTGTTATTTTGACTGCAGTAGGTTGAAAGTTATGTGGCAGGACAGCAGAGTACTCTCATCAAGCAGGATCTCTTTAATTCAAAAGACTGTCCAGACTACTCAGTCTGAAATCTGCCCCCTTGCAGTTTCATTGTATTGAACAGTTCAAACATACACAAATATGTAATACACCAATATAAAATATACCAGGAGAGTTTGTGTTTCAGCTATACAGTAGTGCATCTTATATATCAATTTATAGTTTCAAAAAAGCAGTGATTTCTTATGTGCATTCAACCTTAAAATGGTAAGAAATGTCATTTTAAATGTGCTTCATCACCAGATAAACACAGCATACGTACAAAATAACACAAGAAATTCAGATTCATTCACCACCACTTATTCATTAGACAGAATTCAAACTGTTTTTTTTTGTCATTTATTCCCAAAATTCTTCTGCTTCAGCACAATCACATTCTTGACAGTACGTCCTAGAGATGTCCAGCACGGAAACAGACCCTTCGGTCCAACTCCCATGCCATCTAGTGTTAAGCTATTCTGTGTGTAATTTTTATAATTTAACAGATGTATTCATGAAGACCACTGGAAGAATACTGCATTTCAAAATGTAAATTTCTGCACAGAAGTTAATGTATTAAGTCATTATATATTAGTCTTTCTTTTTGATGAACACAGAGTTGAAATGCTGAAAAGCCAAGAACAATCCTAAATTTGTCTTTTTCACTGTAGAGTATTACTTGTAATACTAGTTTAATTACTTGGAAAAGAGGTCTAATGCCTTCTTTATTCCTGATGGATCATCTTTTATAAAGACTGCATCTAGCCCAAGTCACCAGCATTAATTAACATTTTTAAAGATTTGTAAAATTAGGCAATGGCCAAAACCTTTTCTCTTAATAGGATTATATTCAATTTCTCAAAGAATGCTTGATGCTTTGCTGACCATACCTCCTTCACCTGCTTTTGGAACAATTATTTTTCTTCAGTATCTCAGCTATTGTCTGAAGTTAGATAAAAAATTCCCCAAAATCTCCCAATTTCCTACTTATTTTTGGGAATGGGGTAGTCTATCAAAGTTTCACTTTTGTTCCTCTTTGCCACACTTACCCTTCACAAATGACAAAGCACTTCTTATAAGCAATGTGTAACAAGCTAGGGCTTATTTGTTTCCCATATTTTACTGTATATCTGTGCTATAATAGATGAAGGAGTAATTATATAATTGTACAGAGGAATTACAAATGTTCTTGATGCCCAACTTCAAGAATTCTGAGCAAGCCTTACACAACATCTTCACCTGTGTTTTGGGTCATTAGCTTTATCTACAGGAAATACATCGACAGGAGACCTTACAATGAAAATAATGTTGTTTACCTATTGAAACCTAGAAGCCCAAAGAGACTGTGACAACTCATTATTTGAGGAATACAAATCTAATCACATGCTTACTCTCTTTCTATAGTACTGAGTATTTTGCCATTTCAAGCATTTAATGCATGCCAATCGATTGCACAATTAATAAAACCGTCAGGAGATTTTGGATACAGATTATGGAAAATTGTACAAATCAAAGATATTGATGAAAAGCAGAAACCATGTTTGCTGTCTTTCCTCTATACATGTTTGCTATGCTACAAATTTCTAAAAATAGAACTAACTTTATAATTATAAATTAGACTCACACCATCCCAGATTTGAAATAATGCCACATTGGCATTAAATCAATTTGCAAACCAAAGTACACTTGAAAATTATAGTGCAGCACCACAATTTCCGGGGAATAGCAGGAAACTAATTACTCAAGCCGTGTGTTCAACAGACAATCATTTCAGAGTTGGACCTATAATTTTATATAAGCAAAGCGTCATCCAAAACAGTTATGCATACTTACCTAAAGTAATCACATCTTAACTTGTTCCAATGTATTTTTCTCACTGTATCTGCTTTACCTAAGAATGTTCCAAATCAGTTATAGATTTCTTTTTATTAAATTTATTTTTAAAGGAAAAGTGATGACATCTCCTGGCAATGTTTGGCAACTGATTCAGGTCTGGCCAAAGTATCTTAAATACCTGAATGGTTATTCTACAGTTTACCAGCAATATAACTAACACAGCATATTAAATATTGCAGAATCTGTTTCTGGCCATTTTAAAAAATATCTGTCCAAATAATTTCACATGACATTAGTTCCTATCTCTCCTTGCTGTAATTGTCAAATGCTGCGCTATCAGATTTCCACTTTTTGCAGAGTCATGGAACCCTGCTCATGCAGAAAGAGGCCATTCTACCCATCAAATCCTTGTTACAGAGCTCATTCATGAACTATTATATGGACAGAGTCAGACTATAAAATAGTCTTAATCTTCATGTGGCTTCTTTTTGTCGCAGCTTACCACTTTATTTTATACATGGTGTATTGCACTGCCTTTTTCGTATCTTCCTACACATTATTGGAGCCCGTTGTCAAGTCAGTGAGCCCCATAGGGAGAGAGAGAGCTAACCAGAAAGAATCAACCATCATTTAAAAATCAGGACTGACACCAGGGTAATTTTGCAGACTGTGAATAAGGCTGAAAAATACATATAATTAATGCTGATTTCACTCAGGCACTTAATAAGGTGGTTCAAAAATAGTAAGTTGCAAATGAACAGCGCCTTTAATATAGGAAAATCTCCCAAGGGCTTCAGAAGAACATTGTCAATTTTAAAAAGGCAACAAATCATATTAAAAAATATTAGGAAAGGTGACCAAATACATTATAAGAGAGGTTGGTTTTAAAAATGTATTCTAAAGGGAGGGAGAAGTAGAGAGGCAAAAAATTTTTGGTAATCAATTCTAGACCTTCATGCTGAGACAGCTGACAGTGTGATCACAAATGACAACGTGATCAAAACTGAAATAAAGGGAGATTCTCCAGCATTTGAGAACCACAGAGATGTCATGCCCAAAGTCAATAACATCAGGAATTTCTTTCAGATGTATCCTACTTCTTATGCCAATGTGACATTGTCAGACATTATATTTATATTAATATCAAATGTGTGATTGAAAATGAATGTTTCTCATAGTTCACAGCTGCACAGCATGAGAAGCTTTGAGGAAATTCTCAGTGGTGTTATTGATGAAGATGTATTCAAAGTTGTCTGTGTGAATAAGAAATATTCAAGATGGAGACATTTGACATGTTGAGTCCCACAGGATTAATTGCTGGTGCCATGCTTTCAATAATGTAAAAAATATGACCTACAAATACCCACTTTTCACAGATGACATAAGCACAAAAACAACAGACGTGGTTACTAGAATACAAGAGGGTGGGATAAAAAAACTTCAGGAGGAATTGGATTGTTTGGAAAAGTAAGATATGGATAAATGTACAGGACATTTGGGATAAATTAATGGGGGGATTTGAACCAGAAGCTTGTCCCAAATTAGTTTTTGTGATTAAAATAGTACTGTGGGATTTTTTTTTTAAATCAGGTGTCAGCTTGTAAGAGAAGAAAGATTGAAATCAGATCAGTGGAAGCAATCCTATTATAATGTAAAACATTGGTCAGGGTCTCAAAAAAAAAGACAATATGATCATAAGACATAGGAGCAGAAACGTAACTAATTGTCTCATTGAGTATGTTTCACCATTCAATCATGGCTGATAAAGTTTACTAAATCCTGATCCCCTTGTCAATCAAGAAACTATCTATCTTTGTTCTGAATATACTCAATGTTTTGTCCTGCACAGCCTTCTGTGGCAATGAATTCCACAGATTCACCACTCTCTGCTTAGGTTCATATACCCTGAGCATATAAACATGAAACCATTCAGACAACAAGAAAGCAAAATTGATAAACCTACATGAACAGATTTTCCGTATAATAGGATTAGATGGGCAAAGTATACAGAGGAAACTTAGTGAATAAGAGACAGCATCCATGCAATAAAGCGATGTTCATTGTGGTCCCCCGTCATTGGCCCCTTGAATGTATTGTAAAAGGGTAAAGGTTACCGCCTCAGCCATAAAGCCATCCTGTGGTGTATTTCTTCTATATGCTCCTGGCTTTTAATGACGGCATTCCAATTTTTCAAATATTAATGAAATTCCTGAGGGCACCATCATTTAGAGCCACCCTCAAGTTTCCTGCCTCTCTCAGCAGCATCCATATCTGCAAGTGGAATTGTCCTTTGAATGATAGTCTCCCTGTTTGGACAGCCATCACAAGGGTATGCCCACCCATGTTAATTGGACAGTGAATGCTCCATGTAAATTGGCTTTCAGCTGGAAATTGAGTCTTTCACTGAAACACAAGCACATAATGTTTCAGGTTGAACAATAAAGTGTAAGTTTATTGCACAAAAGGTAATAAAATGGAATAAATCAAATTATTTACACATACCATGCGCTTAAATATTTTGAAGCATGTGCAAAATACTATCTAATTAATCCCATTTGTAGTCCTTTGCCATACTCAGGGAGAACTACCTTCTCCATCACTTCTTAATTTAATCGATGCTTCAATTTCCAATTGAATAGCGTCTCCCTTGTATCTTCATACAACTGTGCATACATATCATTAACCTGGATAGTGGCATGCTCCATCAGTATTGTTGCACCTGTGCAGACAAGTAGAGACCGTGTTGTTTTAGATAGTTAGGAAGTGAGTTACTTGCTACAAGATTCCTCACCTCTGACCTGCTCTTGTAGCAACAGTATTTATCTAGCTAGTCCAATTCAGTTTCTGGTCAATGAAAACTCTCAGAAGTTTGAGATTGAGGGATTCAGCAAAGGTAATGCCAATAAAAATCAAGAGATGATGGTTGGATTCATTCCTGTTTAAGATGGCCACTGCCTAGCCCTCGTACAGTGTGAATATTACTTGCCACTTGTAAGTCTGAGGCGAGATGTTGTCGGGTTTTGCTGCTTATGGCCATGTACTATTTCATCATCTGAGGAGTTACAAATGGTGCTGATTACTGTGTAGTCAGTGAAAATCCACATTTCTGATTTTATAATGGCAGAAGGTCATTGATGAAGCAGCTGAAATGGTTGAGCCAAGGAGATTACCCTAAAACATTATAGCTGTGATATCCTGAGGATGAGATGATTGACCTCCAAGAACAATCATATCCATTTGTGTCAGGGATGACTTCAATCAGCAGAGATTTTTCCCCAATTCCCATTGATTCCATTTCTTTTCTAAGGCTTTTTGATCTCATAGATCAGTCAAATGCTGCCTTGATGCCAAAGGCAGTCACCTTTATCTCACCCCTGTTGATGACATAATCTTCTTCCAACAGTAGATGTCAAGCTTGGGGAGTTCATAGTAGAATTGTACAATTGGCTGGTTTCAAGAACACCTTGAGTGTTTCTTCCATTTGTCCATTTAGACATGCATTGTCAATCAAACTCTGGAAGCAGTGCAAATGAAATCCATTAATATCGGAAGACTGAGTTATTAAGAAAGTGCAGATAAACTTGGAGAGTTGAATCTTAAAAAGTTATCCTGATAATTTTGTTATTTAATTGTGTTAAGTTGAACTATTCAATGTAAATAGTACTGAAAGTACCATAGTAATTAAAACCATTCGTGTTCCCTAAACTAAATTATTAAATCAATTGATTTAAGCATTTTTGATTAATGAGTAGGCTGAATGTAATAATTGTTGCAGCATTCTGAAGTTTCAATTCCTGAACGCAATTGCTCAAAGGAATAAAATGCATGACTAGTTTCTCATTAAAGACTTTCTTTTCTCTTGGAGCATACTCTTAGCAAGAAGAAAAAATTGGGGATTAGTATTTTATCAAGTCCAACTCCAAATTATTGGGTGACATCTTGCAAGGAAAGTACCTACATGTAATTGAATCAAAAATCTGACTTGTCCTAAAGTTAGTTTATATTTTCTTTCAAAGGAGAAATATTTATGATAATCAAAATGGAAAACCACTATTACTTTGCAGAGTGGCCATTGCAACTGTCCAGATCCAACCTCGAGGACTGCATACTCATCAATTCTGTGGGCATTTCCTTGCTACTCCCCTTTCTGCAATGGTCCCAATGGTCCTACACAGAGTGTGAAACATTGCACAGAAAATTAACTGAAATAAAAACATGCTGCATCAAAGCCCTTGCTCAACTCAAAATTGCAAAATACTGTAAATGCTCTGTTGACAACATTTTTCTTTCTTTCAAACCATTTCTCTAGCTGGAAAGCATCAAGCCCACCTGTGGACATTAAGTCAACTCATTTTGCGGCACAACTTAATTAAGTGTGGCAGATGATGTTCACGTTTGATATTTGGTCACAATAATCTCTGTTATGTCGTCCAACCTTATCCAGCTCCTTTACATGATCAGGCAGAATAATGTTCACAATCCAGCTCTAATTATAATCAAAAGCATCCATTGTCTAAGAAAATAATGAATTAGAAGATAAAAAAAGTACAAAAGCATATGCTTGTGATAAAATGGCAAATTAATGACACCAGCAAATCTTAATAAATGTTCAGATTTCAATCCTTTTATATGGTCCAGGCACTGTAAATGTGACAGGTTTATGCACAGACCAAGATGGAAATCGCTCCTTGGATCTGATTGGATTTGTACTCTTCCAGTTGGATCTTGGAGCCCTGTCACAAGAGAATCAGGTTCAAGTCCCATTTGTTCCAAAGTGTGTGATAGCAACTGTGTAAAGTTGGATACCATACCAGGTCGTACAGTGTGGAAACAAGCCATTAAGCCCAACAAGTCCACACCAATCCTCCAATGATTTACTCTCCCAGACCCATTCCCCTATTACTCTACATTTATCCCTGACTAATGCACCTAACCTACGCATCCCTGAACACTATAGGCAATTTAGCATTACCAATTTACCTAATCTTCACATCTTTGGATCATGGGAGGAAACCAGAGCACCCCAAGGATACCCACGCAGACACAGGGAGAATGTGAAAACTCCACACAGACAGTTGCCCGAGATTGGAATTGAACCTGGGTCCTGGCACTGTGAGGCAGCAGTACTAACCACTGAGCCACCTAGCCACCCACTTTATTTTTTGACTGACCTCCAATAACCACAACCATCTTTCTATTCGTCAGGGTAACTCCAGCCAATAGAGGGTTCCCCACTACTTCTTTTTGACTCTTGTTTTACTAGCACTTCTTGATGATATGCTCATGGCCTTGATGTCATGGCAGCCACTCTCACCTCACCTCTGCATTCCCGCACTTGTGTCTGTATTTGAACCAAGGCTGTATGAGGTCAGGAGCTGAGTGGCCCTGACAGAACCCAAACTGAGCTTCAGTGAGCACCATTGCTGAGCATATGCTGCTCAACAGCACTGTTGATGACCCCTTCCCCCACTCTTTCCTGATGATTGAGAGTAGACTGCTGGGTGGTAATTGACTCGTTTTGGATTTATCCTGATTTTGTGTACATGATATATCTGGGAAATTTTCCACATTGTCAGGTAGATGCCAGTGTTGCAACTGTATTGGAACAGATTAGGGGCACAGCACCGGATTTTTAGGAATAACCAACACACCCATTTTTGCCCATCTTACCTATGTTTCACTTGAAGGTATGCACAATGACATGGCCTTGATCCCTGACTGGAGCACAGGCAAAAATCTATGCTTCATCTAATCATTATGTGTCATCTTCAAGCTTCAAAACAAAAACTACCACAAAAAAACTTTTGTCAAATACATTTTCAATGAAATGAATCATTCATTTAGCAAAATAGCTGGCAGGGTAATGATGATGGGTATGTGGAAATTTCCTTTGTTGGCCCCTTTTTTGCAATCCTATATGAACGTTCCTTATGCTCAAATGTGCAATATCTCCATTTTATTTCTTGCAATCTGAAAGACTTGTAACTCAGCTAATCCCTTGCAGTATTTCAGTTGAATTGAGGCTTTTTTGCGCAGAATTGAGGCTTTATTTCCAGTGCGAGCAGCAGCGAAGGTAAGACCGTTTGGTTTTGAAAGTGCTTACCGGAAGCGGGCAGCGGTGTTTTTTTTCTCTCTCTTCACAGAAAGAGCGGGAGCACCAGGGGGAAGTGACGACGACCAGAGGGGCAGCCGAGACCCGGAAGCAGTTAGTGTAAGCTTACCTGGGTAGGTTTTTTCCCCCTTTAAAAGCGCGAAGGAGCTGGAGTTGGATGAACTTCGGATCATTCGGGAGGCAGAGGGGGTCATAGATCAGAGTTATAGGGAAGTAGTAACTCCAAAGATGGCAGATAGATGGGTGACAGTGAGGGGGACTGGGAGGAAGCAGCCAGTGCAGGGACCCCCTGCGGCCGTTCCCCTCAAGAACAAGTATACCGTTTTGGATACTTGTGGGGGGGATGACTTACCAGGGGTAAGTAACGGGGCTCAGGTCTCTGGCACGGAGTGCAATCTGAAAGACTTGTAACTCAGCTAATCCCTTGCAGTATTTCAGTTGAATTGAGGCTTTTTTGCGCAGAAACTAACTTCGGTCACCATGAATTAAATTGTACCTTCTCCCAGTTTGATTCATGTAGTTTTAGATATAAACTTGTACACTTTCATGTTCATTCCTTTCACTACTATCAGCTGTAAAGAGCCTTCTTCTGCTAAGACAGAGATTTCCTTGGACGCCAATTTAAAAAATTACAATCACAGATTGACAGATTGCATTAACAGAATGTATTGCTCAAAACAATAGCAAGTGGGTTAGGTTACTGTGATGACATTGAACTATTGAACCAATACACAAACAAGCCTTTCATCCTAATAAACACTGATGTAACAACAAAGGAAATATGTAGTCCTTTATTATTCAAGTGCATGAAAAAGAATTCTGATTCCACACAAAAGCTGAATAAGGATACTTATATTCTCTTCAACTCAGATAAAAGTGCTTTATACTGTTTCAGGAAGAAAATGAATAAAGCAAGCAGACGTTAAGAGTTCTTGTCAGTATGCCTGTGGTGTGTTATTGAATGTTAAAGGCTCTATTTAATAGAATAAGCTCTTCTTCAGTATCTTGCCCTCAACATTGATTTATAGCTATAATATAATTTATACAGAAAAAGCAAGTTTCAGGCGGTTTACTTTGGACAATTTAAACTTAAGGAGCTTTTGTTTAATCAGATCCTCAGTCACTCGTAAGCAGCATGAGTTGACGTGTCAAAGAAATCTGGACAGTTGGCACATTTATTTATCATTTTGTTGTTTCCACTAGATTCTGAGTACAAATGAACCTCATGCATATCTCTTCTTACATATATAACAGAAAATAAATTAGTTACTGCTAAAACCTAGATATTTAAGAAACAGATAACTGCAGAGGTGATGTAAAATGATATCAGACCAAATTTCAGTGTTGCTCAATAACAGTTTACAAAATTATCTGTTACATGTTTAGCGCAGTGTTGTGATATTAATTGTAATTTAAATTCAATTTACATCCCAAAGAAAGATGCAAAACTGGACAATGATACTTCACCTTCAAACAAAGTGAACATTCTAAACGTTAGGTGATAATATTTAAAACCTAATAACCTTTTTTTTTGCTTTCATTATATTACACTGAAGCAGAATGTTTGAGTGAGTTCACCTTTTAATTGATTCATGATTTTTAACCTGCCAATGAAACTTGAATTATCATTTATTAGATTAATATCAATATGTCATTTCCTAGAATTGGACTGAGCTTAAATCAGAGCAAGTGGAAACATTTTACATCAGCCAATGACGTTGAAACATCATTCATATCACAATATATTACTCACACTCTGCCTCTCCTGTAGAACTGCATTTTTTCTGCCCTAGTAAACATTAGTTTTACACTTTCATTATCTCACATACACTCCAGTGGCGCAGATGCCATCTCATCTGATTTGAGTGTTTTATCGGGATAGAAAGATTAAAGTGGACCAGTGAAAGCACTAACAGTTTGCCTTGTGGGCATGATGCTGGCTCGACTGATCGTTGCTTTGCCCTCTGTCTGCCCCACCATGATGACATGTCTCTGAGTGTGATGTGAGGTTTGGGAAAGTGTGTGGTGCATTCCTGAACATTGCTGAGACAGATGATGCCCAGAAAGACAGTTTTTCCCATCTGGCACAAACATACAGCGCTGCACATAGATTGCTGACTACTAAATAAAGAATCAGCAAGGTTCATCCAGAGTGCACAGATTAAAGTTTAGAATAGGCCAACAAAATAACTGTAGGGCCTGGACCAATCTGTCAGTATATCTCTGTCTGCTCGACTTATGATGGATTCATTTTTGCCTAGAACATAAGCCGTGAGATATGTTTTGCTTCATGTTCTATTCTTCCTTGCCACTCATGCTTAAATAGTAGCTGTGTGCTACAGTAAAACAGACCAGACTTCATTGAGCTAAGAGTTGTGAAAATTATCTGATTGCTTTCTGACAAATCAAATTATGCTGAAGTCCGAACAAAGTTGCAGTTTCTATTGTTCAACAAGAAGTGGGAATTTATGTAAACATCCCTTTCTTTGCCTCCTCCTTGGGAATTGTAGAAGGAATTTCCATTTCAATCTTTATGAACCTCTTTGAAAATAGCAGTCAAAGATCAAAATATAGCATCATTGTTCCAAACATGTTCTATTGTTCATGAGAAGGTGAAAGCGGCCATTCCCCTAATGAAGACAATGTACATCCAAACAATTATTATGATTTTCCATCTGTATTGGATTGGTCTAAGTAAATAATTCAGACACAGTTTGCGTCAGTAAGCCTGAAAGCTTGGAAAAATTGATTCACATTGAATTTTTCACTGACTACATTAAATTCTATTTAACATTGCTACTTCTACATTTTTGCAAGTTCTTAGGCATGTGGAATGTTACTGTGTTGCTCAAAAGAAGATTACCCATTCAGTTAAGCTTCTTTATTAAATCTTGGGATTTTTCCAAGTAACAAAAGTATGGAGGCCATAAAGGTGAATGTTGGCAACTTGAATATGTAGCACTCTTTCAAATGTGCTGCTTTTGCCTCTTCTCGCCAAAGTACACAAATTCACATTTTCCTATAATATTCTCAATCGATAATTTTCCCAGCACTCACATAACCAATTACTTTGTTGACTTATGTCCTCTTCACAAGTTGGTTTCACTGTACAGAACATTTTGATTACCTGAAGGACCTGGGCGGGGAATATTGTGTTCGATTAATCGAATAATCGAGTGCCGGATAACATAGTTAGCCAAGCATCAGGATCTTGCAATCTTTTTTGGATAATCCGAAAACCAGTTAATTGAATGCTGGATAATTGAGATTCCTCTGTATATCTTTGTGTCATCAGTAAATGTAGCAACCACACTTGGAGTCTTCATTCACATCAATTAGATATTATTGCGAGTAATTTAGGCTTCAGTATTGATTCCTGTATCACTCCATTCATTACATTTCATTTTGTCATTTATACCCACTCTGTTTCCAGTTAGTTAAACAACCCTCAATCCATTGTAATAAATAACCTTCTACAGCATAAACTCTTCTTTTGCATATCAACATTTAATATAACACGATAAAAGTACTCAAAACCTAGGTACAGGACACAGCTTCCCATTTCTCTACATTGATCATGATCAAAGGAAAGAATCTCCAGTAAATCAAATACCATTTCTCTTTCACGAAATCATGTGGACTCTGATTGATTGGTTCAGGTTGTAAGTTTGCTCGCTGAGCTGGTAGGTTTGTTCTCAGATGTTTCATCACCTTGCTCGGTAACATCATCAGTGAGCATCCGATGAAGCACTGGTGTTCTGTCCAATTTTCAATTTGTGTGTCTTGGTCTCTTAAGGTGGATGATATCATTTCCAGAAACTCACAACCCATCTCTCTAATTGATTGCATTGAGATTTTCTAAATGTCATATAACGTCCCAAATAATAAATACCTGCGTTTCCCCATCACAGATGTTAACACCAAGTAATGTGTGGTTTCCTCTTTTCGGGCTCTCGCTTTTCTTGAACAGAGGAACCACTTTTGTTATTTTTCAATCCAATGAAACCTTTCCAGAATCTCAGCAATGTTGTAAAACTAAAACAAATGTAACCATTATCTTATAAATTCTGTGTCTAACAATCTTATACTCCACAACCATCTGATGAAGGAGCAGTGCTCCGAAAGCTAGTTCTTCTGAATAAACCTGTTGGAGTATAATCTGGTGTTGTGTGATTTTTAACTTATCTGAGCAGTTATTTCTTTTAATGCCCTGGAATAAAATACATCCAAGCCTAAGAACTTTATAGCTTTTAGTTTTAATAATCTTCTTAGTACCTTTCCTCATGAACAGTGATTGTTTTACGCTTCTCCCACCCTGTCATCTCCCGATTCGGAATTATTTCCAGGGTACTATTTGAATCCTCTACAAAAAAATACAAAATATTTGTTTGATTCATTACTAATTCCCCTGTTTCATTCTTTTAAGGAACAATCCTTTCACTGAATGTCCCCAGATCTCACATGAACCACATAGGGATAGGGTAGCCCTTGTGTCAAGCTGCCATCCTCTGCCACAGAAATTGGAAAATGTTGGGATAGGATAACTACTCTCAAGGTAAAAGCACCATGAGTAGTCACACACTGACTGCTCATTGACTGAGTGAGGGGCTCACGGAGGCAGGTACATGCAGTCAGGGATGTCCTGCATTATGAGGATGCTACTATCATCTCCTTGATAATTCTATTCGCTAAGATACTTCCATTTTATGGTGAATAAATTCTGACATGTTGTTAATGTCTACATTGCTTGCCTGGAAGTCAAGTACAAATAAAATGAAATGCTAATCCTTATCACCACTGGGAGCAAAATCCTCATCCTGACTTGAGACATCAGGTCATCATGGAAGTAGTGGCCATCAAAGCAAAGCATCCAGAGGAATTGCTCATGGTTCATTCATCCCAGCAAGAGGACTGGTGCTCCTGGAAAGCTCTGTAAGAGGAGTTCTCCTTCTCTTCTCAAAAGGTGATTTGTTAACTACCTCTTTCTATGTACATCCTGCTCATGTTACTGTTGTGTCCAGACCTGTGAAGGCCATGCCTTTCCATGGCCAACAAGAGGCTCTAATCTCCTCCAGTAATACAGTTCAGTGCTTCCATCAACCCTGCCTGGGCATGGGTAAGTAAACAACACATCGGCTGCAACTTATTGGATGGGCCTTTCAATGGCTGGTAGTGTCCCCACCCCTGGAGCAGGAGGCCCTGTTTCAAGTCCCACCTGTTCCAGAGGTGTGTAATAACATCTCTCAACAGATTGATTGGAAAAAAAAATGTTCCTGAACAGGACCCACCTTCCTTCTTAATGCTTGCTGTTTTAAAATTTAAGGTGCATGAAAGGATCACTTCAGGTAACTTGAGCTTTGGAAGGTAAGGATTAACTTCAGTACCACACATGTTCAAATAAATGTTCAAAGCAACACCACCTGAGTGATTTCCATGCCCATACTTTCAGTGAGTAGCACATTTTCCCTGAGGAAGATTATTGTCAATTCAACTCCCCCTCCAGAGATTTTAAAATTAAAAGCTGGCTCTCCAGAGTGGCTCTGAAGGAATGCTGGAGTAATCATAAAAGATTCCAGAGCACTACTTTAAAAAAAATTGAGGATTTATTCCTTACATCCTGACTAGGACCTAACCTGTATTTATTCAGTATTTAAGTCAGTATGATAAAAATACAAATTATTTGTTCGTTATCCCTTTATGGAAGATTACTGTGCTCAGCTGCTGTGTTTCTGATTTTGCAACTGTGATTCAGTCCAACTCAATATTTAACTTCATATCACGGCTGGTTCTTTTGTGAATTCCTTTAAATGTGCAAATTTAGGTTCGAGCACTTGAAAATATTTCCTCTTTTGTGTATTCTTTCAAAGTCAGTAATAATTTTGAACCAAAGCATTGCAGATGCTGACAAGGTCTGAAATAAAAACAGAGAATGCTGGAGAATCTCAGCAGGTCTGACAGCACTCAGTCAAACTGAGTTAACATTTTGAATCCAGTATGACTCTTCTTCAGAGCAAACCATTTTGAACACCACTCTTCAAACTCCCCTTCATTTCTCTGCAAAAGGAGAGCAACTCCTCTGTTCTGAAGAAGTCAGACCGACCAAAACATGTACTCTATTTTTCCTCTCTCCCATATATGCTGAGTTTTTCCAGGATTCTATGTACTTATCATAACTTCTTCAGTCTTTCTACATAAGGCTAGGGTAAGGATATGGAAGAAGGTGCCTTAAGCCCTACAATTGTTGAACTCAATATTGAGTCCAGAAGGCTGCAGAGTTCCCAGAGGGAAAATGAGGTGCTGTTCTTCCCTGCTTGCACTGAGCTTCGCTGGAGCACTGCAGCAAGCCCAAGGCAGAGGTGCTAGCCAGGGAATGCTGTGGTGTATTTAAGTGACAGGTAATTAGAAGGTAGGCACCTATTGTTTACTCCAGCTCCACCCCATCTGCTGCATAAATACCAACCTTTTCCTAGCAATCTGTCAGTTCTGAAGGTGGGTCACTTGGACCCGAAACGTTAATTCTAATTGCTGTCCACAGATGCAGCTGGACCTGCTGAGTTTTTCCAGAAATTTTTATTTCTGTGACTCTGTAATGAGAATTACTCTATTCAATCAAGACAAGCACAACTCGATCTTCATCCAACCTTTATACCCATGTATACAGCAGTAGATAATTATGTACAGGATCATTAATATCTCCCCTTCCCTCTCTGTTAATAACAATAGGATTGAAGAACATTTTGTTCTGAGCTTGTATAATTCAGTCAAGGTGGAGGTCAGTCTTGGAGTTGTCTTTGTTTGCGTGTTGTTACATTGCATTTGCCCAGAGTCTTTTGCAGGTACTTTGCATTACCTCTCTTTACATTACTAGCAATTTCAGGAAAACAAAAAGCTATATTCAAGTTACCATGTTCATAGCAAATTTGTGACAGAAAAATAATGATCAAATAGTAACATTGGAGGCACGTCTGGTTGCTTTTGCAGATGATAGTTCTAGTGAAATGAATGTACCCGAATGCCACTTTAGATATGCTCAAAACCTTTTTTAAATATAAATTGAAGAGTTAAGTTGTTAATTGCTGAGTGTTGCATGACCCCCACTTGAAGTTTTTTGTGTGTTTAATGTTAAAATGATATATTCACAGAATTGCATGCTATGCTGATCCCAAGATTATGTCTTCATTTTTAAGTGAAAATGACATTAGTCTGACTGAACAATTGCTTCCCAACTGGTTGCTTTGTATACTATATTTCAGATAAATTACAACCTTTGCTTTGATGGTAACAGTTACTGTTAAATTCTTTCTGACTGGCAAAATAATTATTGAAGTCCAATGATGGATAATTTGAAAAGCATTAATGAGCCTTTTGCATCTAAGTTGATAGTGCTAAGGATGCATAGGATTGGTTTATAGCATTCTTGCATCGGAGTTGGAAGCTTGTGGATTCAGATCCCAAAATATACCTTTAAATTCAGAATCTAGGATAACATCTCAGTTCTAAACCAATGATAACCACTAAGGTGGCAGTGAAGTAGGATGGAGCTCGTCCACTCAATCTGTATTTTTTTTCTTTCCTCCGTCTCTTCCTCCCTTCTCTCAGCCTCGGACACCCAGCCAAGGCCTGCGATTTCTGGCCTCCGAAGCGGAGATGCCAATGACCAGAGACCCAATGCAGTATGTGGCAGCAGCCAGAGATCAGGCTACATGGAGACACCCCACCCCCACCACCCCCTTCCCCCCACCCCCAGCCCCTGCCCCCGTGCAGACAGCCCTTGGAGAGACAGTGTGATATCTGTCTTTTTAACTCCTTGTCTTTTTCTGACCTATGGTTTTATTGCATGTAGCTGTGAAATAACCTTTCTTCTATGTCTCTCTATTCCATGACCAAGGATTGTACTTGGGTACAATGTATCTAAGATGGTGTTGTGTGTTGGTCAAGTTGTTACACTTTAACTAATTTTGTAACTAAAGAAGCTGTACCAATCTACCTCTGTACCTAAAGATGGCACTGTAAGTGGCGACTTAACAACTTTTTCGCACAGATCGTTCTGCTATAATGCATGTTCCGTTAATGCAAATTCGCTACAACACGATTGACAAATTGGGGACACTGTTTCTGAAGTGCAAACTTTTAACCCATGTAATGGTTTAACATGATTCCGGCCCCATTAGTTTAAATAGTGCTGCTACTGTGGAATTTTTTTTATAACACAGGATTGTACAAAAACGACACTACCCGCAATAGAAGAACCAACTGTATTCATTTAGTACGTGTGACAATAAAGCTAATTCAATTCAATGCTATTCAATTTTGAGTAAATCTTGCATTGGCAGAAGCCCAACCCTTTAGAGAAACCATTCAACTAAGGATCCATTTGTCCTTTCGCTTGGGCATTAAAGATAACATGGCATCATTTTGTAACAGTGTCAAATAAATCCCCCAAGTGCCCAGAGTAATAGAACCAACCTGACAAAATAACATAGAATACCTTATTGCTACATGTGGAATCTCAATGCAGGTAATCTCTACATTACAACAGTGACGACACATAAAACATACTTCAGTGGCTGTAAAGAAACGTGGATCATCCTGAGGTCATGAAAAGTGCTATAGAAATTTGAGAGCTTTCTTAAGATTAAAACATGATGAGCAATTCCCTCTCTCCAGACCCAAAATCACTACTGCCTCCCAGCTTCTAAAACTACAAATATCTCCTCCAATCATCTCACTGGGTTCAAAATACGGTCACAGCATATCTGCTAACACCTGACAGCTTATGCCAGTTGAAACCGTGATGGACTTAACCATGCAGAAATACATAAATCTGTGAATCAAGATCTGTTGATGGATTTGATAAGAGAACCACGTGATACAAGTGGTGTGACTCCTGTTTGGTCACTAACCTTGGATCCCAAGGTGTTGAAATGGAAATAATGAAGATTTTGGCATCACAAAATAAACAAACTGTCGACACACATCAGAATTCTACCCTTACAGCCAGCAGCACTGTTAATGATTTTAGTCACCACGTTTGCGATCGCACAGACATGCAGCAAAGGTTAACCGAAGATTAAGAGAGAACATTGCTCTGATTTCCCTATAGTGTGACAGGGTTCCATAAAGTCTGCACTTGCACTAAGTCTGAGTTCAGTGCTTGGTCAACTCTGTTCTAATGTGCAATCAGTCCATATTTATTTTGTGCTATATTAAACACAGAATATGATGCCAAATTATAGAGTTACTGTGCTGTTCAAACTAATAGGTCCACTGAGACAATTAGTCTCTCAAACAAAACTCCCCAATATTATTCATTTTGTAAAACTCTGCATTAAATCTTCTATTTTCTTCACTATTAGTGTTCTGATAAAGTATTGACTATAATCAAAACTATAAAAGAATGTAGAAATTTGTAAGAGATGGAAAATGTATAAACATATTTATTTGGACATTGCTAACTTATAATTATGTCACGGAACAAAATAAAACATTCAATCCTGCATATCTTTGGCTTGTCAATGATTTAGTTTAATTTTCAGAATAAAATTTCACAATGTCCAGGTATTTTCACAACTATTAAAAGAGTTACTGAAATATTAGCTATTGATAATGTCATAGAACATAGAACGTTACAGCGCAGTACAGGCCCTTCGGCCCTCGATGTTGCGCCGACCAGTCATACCAATCTGAAGCCCATCTAACCTACACTATTCAATGTACGTCCATATGTTTGTCCAATGATAACTTAAATGCACTTAAAGTTGGCGAATCTACTACCATTGTAGGCAAATCTTTCCATACCCTTACTACTCTCTGAGTAAAGAAACTACCTCTGACATCTGTCCTATATCTCTCACCCCTCAATTTAAAGCTATGCCCCCTCGTGCGCGCCGTCACCATACTTGGAAAAAGGCTATCCCTGTCCATCCTATCTAACCTTCTGATTATCTTATATGTCTCTATTAAGTCACTTCTCAACCTTCTTCTCTCCAATAAAAACAGCCTCAAGTCCCTCAGCCTTTCCTCTTAAGACCTTCCCTCCATACCAGGCATCATTCTGGTAAATCTCCTCTGCACCCTTTGCAAAGCTTCCGCATCTTTCTTATAATGCGGTGACCAGAACTGTACACAATACTCCAAGTGCGGTCGCACCAGAGTTTTGTACAGCTGTAGCATAACCTCATGGTTCCAGAACTCGATCCC